>NW_022884834.1:0-25013 GCF_011952205.1 Bombus bifarius | reverse complement strand
TTTCAATCCATTATTAATAAATTATAATTAGTCGGACAAAATTACACCTTTAATATATTCCGATATTACATTACCGTGATGTAATATTTATCATGCTTATTTTGTACGTAAAACGAATCGTTGGAATATTCCCGAAGCTAACGAAGCATTTCCCAAAAGTTAAACCGAAGAAATTAACGCGAATAGTTAAGTGAAATTTTTCCATTAACTTGCTGACCAACCGGCAAATAAAAAATCATAAAAATTGTTTCAATGTGTTGAGGTCACGCATAACTTCTTTTTTCATTGACGATTACCAAACAGGTAAAATTTCGAAATTGTACGAAGGCCACGTGACCAGATCGTATTGGAATTTGAAGTGCATGGAAAAAGACAACTCGAATTACAAACCTTGAGCTGTACTACTCGAAGTACAAACGTGAACTAATGGATGAAGAAAAGCAATTAACGCCAAACATCCGAACAGCATCTTGGAGCCCGTCATTGTTCTGAAATAAAAGAAGTGACGAATTAAAAAGACGCAGGACTAATAATAATAAAGGAAACTTAGTTCGTATTATAAATTGAATTTACATCAGAAAAGAAGCACGATCAAACGAAACAGATCGTAGAAATGACAAATATCATCGATATACGTTTCAGTGTAATTTCACTTTTGAAAATTATTTAGTTTAATACGATCGTATTCATCGCTCTGAAACTTTCATTGTGCTGCAATTTGTGCTGCGTCTTTTTAATTTCTCTATCTTTCTGTGTTTTCGGAAAAATTACTTGAAAGATTAAGAATTGCTTGCCTTATTTTATTTTCGATTAGTTAGGATTTGATTATTCCAGGTAAGGTTTATTATTTATAACTGGTTTTATCACTTGTTTATTATTTAGGAGTTTGTTATTTTAGGATTAGTACCTTTTAGGATTTCTTATCCTTCGAGTTTCTGTTTCAGATATCTAGGTCTATTTCAAGATGTTTTATTACATTAGGATTATTTATTCGATTAAGATAATTTAAGAGTTTCACAATGTACAAAGAAATAATCGCGTGAAATTTAGATTTATGCTTTAAACGTATTAAACACGCGGTAATTTCAATGTCTATAGCCTCGAACGTGTTCTGATTAGTTGTGTCATTGTGACATTGAAATCACAAAAATCCATTGCAAGTGTGCTGTCATGCAATGTGGATGTAATTGGGTTTTTTGGGTATTTCCTGTATCATCTGATTTGTACAGTACTATTTTAACGCAAGGACAGGAAACTTATTATATATTTCCCGTCCATTATTTGAATCGTTGTGAAGTGTAACGAATTATATTCGATTCGAGGAGATGTTAATGAATTACCCATTTCATATGTAATTACATGGAAATAAAAATCATTGCAAAAATAATTGATCTAATGACAACGGAATTTCCAATATTTTTTTGTTTCGTCACGTCTTTTTCATAATATATCTTTTATAGGTACGTGATTTATTAATCGTTCGAATGGAAATAATTATTCGTATAATATTCAAATGATTCTAGCCATAAAATAAATTAAAACGATACCTGTAATGCAATCTGCGTATGACGTCAACCTCGATCTATGCTTATACAAGAAATTTTATCAATCAATAACTAGATATACAATAATCAAATATTATAAAATTTCCTGAAAACCTTTACGTGTTAATATTAAGGTGTTAATATCTTTAATATTTGCAAGTTATTGTTTAGCGCTAATTAGTTAGAATGTAACAAGTGGTGTACCAGAATTGAGATAATTAAGCCACACGAACAATCTTATTTAGATCTTTTTAATTTTTTAATTCTCTTTTGCTCTAATACTTCGTAAAATTAATCTTCATTAGCTACTACACTTCATAGAATAACAAGAGATAATTTTTCTTATATAACGTTTCATTCATAAAATCTATCATTAAAGTATATCTTCATAAAAATATCATTCCATACTAACGGTATATTTGGTGTCATACGAGATAACAGTTACCAGTGATGACATATGTAACTTTATAAAGATATCTCGTTTTATTATATATTAAAAGAATGTACTCATTGCTGCTATATTTCAGATGAAAAAAAGGAGGCAACGATTTTGCAGTAAAATCGTTCGTTTACAACTGATTCATTTACATTTCATGATAATACTGTGCATTCTGAATATGCTATGATTTGGTTTAAAATAATAAATAGTCCATTCTTGCATACTATTGCTCAAGCTTTACTTGTATTTTCGATATTGGTATAAATAGAAAGACAATTAATGTCGTTCGAGTCTATTTTCGGATCATTTATATTACGTTTAATCCATATAGTTATTATATGAGACATAGTATCGTAAAATTTGGAAGAATAAAACGTTCGTACAGGAAGTACATTTTATAAGAACTCCAACAAATCTGCGTATGCACCTAAAATACAAACTGATAGTGATTGTTCATAAGTTTATATACATTATCTAATGTCAATCGAAGGTATCAATTCTTTTTCTCCATAAGAGTACTTTTTCATTTATATGTGTTCAAAAATACATGTGTTCAACCGTGAAGGATATGTCACCTACAACGAAAAAGAGTTTTCCTATACTTAATATTTCCTTTATATACCTATGAAAGTCTATTCTTCGCGTAGTATGAAATTATGAATAAATCTGGAATATTGTTCAATCTGAAAAGAAAAATAACTTATTGACATCATTCATTGATACGAGATCCAGAATGTTTGTTTTGTCTTGCAGAAAAAGAAGGCAGCCCTTTCTTTTAATGTGAAATAGAAAGCGAAAATTTGAAAACAGATTTTTTGGAAATTTACTTGCAAATATCGTTTTCAATATCGTGATTTTCTTCCCAATGGTACTGTACTTTCAAATTTTCCAGTACCCCTCTAAAAACAAAAAGTCGAACCTCGTTATTATCAACGTAGGCATTACAAGGAAGAGAAGTATTAGAAAGCAGCTCCTTTTTATTATGGATTTCTTTATAATCATGTAAATAAGAAATTCCGGAAATTTTTTCCTCAAGAATTTAATTCTTGTGTTTTGATTGATAATTATTACACTACATACTAACTTTTCGCATACTGTTCGCGTCTAACAATTTCCTAATAATAACTACTTCAAAATTACATATGTTCTTTCACGAATTCAAAAGTACGTATGATACAATTACAATTGATTCTAAAATAATAATTATTTAAAGATATTAAGATACTAATTAAACGTTTCACTATATTTCAAAATCTGGAACAACAAATTTTTATTTATAAAAAATGAAACTGTGTTTATATATTCTTTGTCATGATGCTCTTTCTTATTACCATGTCGACATTTTTTAAAATTCATTTTGTTATCTCTACGCAATATGAAAATTCATATACTGCTTAATATTTTTTACATATTATCCATCCACCGCATGATATCTCCTGAAAAATCAAAATATTAATGTTATATTATTACAATGCTTCTTAAATTTCAATTTTTGACAAATTTGAAATCCAATATATTTTGCACAATTATTATTTATCAAAAAATTCTAAGTTAGTAACTTTGTTTTCAAATGGCAAATAACATATACTTTGACTTACCTGTAAGTTTTTGTTCCTAATCATCATTTCCTCTTATAGAACATCATTATTGATCTTATAATTACTACCAGTGTCATAGATATTGTAGTGGCTACAACTGAATTAATAGAAAATGATAAATAACTGTGTATAACAATAACACATAACTGTGTATAACAATGACACATAACTTTTACTTACATATCAGTCGATAAAGGATTACTGTGATATCCTGTTGATGTTTCTTAAGACACTTGATTAGGTGTGATACGGTATCATTCCTTATGGTATACTGTAGATAAGTATTTTAGAAAATAACAAGAATAAATCTAAATTATTCAGAGGTTCCAGTTTCGGCTTAGACATAAATACAGGACCATTTGCAAAGAAGAAAGGGTGCGTTTCTACAGCCTCCTTATAGTAACCATGAATACCAATCTCTGAATTACTGGTTACTAAACATAAATATCCTATAAAATTTAATATATTTCTTTAATTTTTAATACATACATGAGTTAGTAGTTCTAAATTATGAATCATCCTACCTGTGATATTACACTTTTCCTTATAATATCATCACTCATGTGAACAACATTAAGATCATGTAAACCATGTCATCCTATCTTACTGTGAAGATACTTAGTTATGTTATCTAACATTATAAAAATATCATCAAATTCAAGTCCTTTTATTCACATCACATGGCCATGACGATCTGGTTCTTCGTTATATAATGTTCTAAAATTTGTCGTACATATAGGATGTACAAACCGTGATATCAAGGTATCAGTTCTTCCTTCCCAAGGGACAGTTTCATTAAAATGCTGATAGAATTAAAAATTAATTATTAATATTCTAACAATCATATATGTTAAATACATTATAGTCAACGATATATACCTGAGCGAATGTAGGGGTGATTCCTTGATAATTATAAATGTCATCAGCCCACATCATTGTGCCACTTCTTTGTACTCCAGCCTCTAGATTAACAGCCTAAACAAACATACAAAATTTTATAGAAGCTGTACAAAATATAGTATATATGCGCAATATTGAAGCGTTCAAGGGGATATAAAGGTAATGTACATCACATACACGTGTACTCTCATGCAACAAAATACAATTAGATTTAATAGTATAAGCTCTTTTGTTCATCATAATAGATTGGAAATTTAAGTGTCTTACGAGGGTGAGTAAAAAGTTACCCGCTCTGTCGGTGTAGAATTTATTTTAGGCAATTGTCAAAAAAGACATACATCATTTTTTGACATAATCACTCAATTTCTGTATACACTTTGTCCATTTGCTGAAGGACCTTCGTATTTTCTCATTAAAAAATGTTTTGGGCTGAGCTGCGAACCACGAATGCATCGTCGTCTTCACCTTTTCATCAGCTTTTTCGGCATCCATTTCGCACAAACTTTTTAAAACCCAAATCTGTCGTGCACTATTGCATAAGCAGAGCCGTGGCTGATTTGCAAATGATTTGCCACATTATCCAGCGTCACTCGTCTATTCCATAGAGCATAAGTTCATGAGCACGTTCAATGTTGTCATCGTGGATGTGGACGGGCGTCCAGCTGTTTTTTCATAACACTTATGCGATCTTCTTTGAACTTTTGTGCCCATTCAAACACATTTCGTGACAAAACACTTTCTCCATAATGTGCATTAAATCTTTGATAAATATAGGCATCAAACATAACCTCCGACCACAAGAAACGAATCACAGCATTCGGCGTTCTTAATCACTGGCATTTGTACTTCCATTAATGCATTACGTCGTGGTCGTCCTACGAAGAAAATAAGAAAGATATTTAAGACTGGAACTGTTTAATTTTATTATAAAATTGATATCACTTACTATATCTTAATGCTCCCCATCCAGCAACAAGGGGGTTATAGCCGACGAAGTTGCTCTTTCGTAGGGGCTTTTTCGTACAAATGGGATATATGTACCCTGAAAAATAAAAAAATAAATGAAAATGCAGGAAACGAATGACCAAAAGTATGAGAAAGAATTGTACACGCTTTATGACACAATATATGTGTACAGTAAGAAATTTCAGGATATGATACTTCAGTAATACTCAATAGCATATATATATATATTTGAGGACTTACTCGAAAATGGCACCTCCTCCACCAATCTAAGAATGGCAATATTATGATTGTGTATGTTTTCTATTCCATCCATATGTGCACAATGTGCTGCGGTCAAAACATGCCTAGTCGATATCAGGGAACCTCCGCACTTCCATAGTGGTTTGTCTGGGTTTCGGGGATTACGAAAACCTAATGCAGCGATCCATGGCCAAGCGCCTAAAATGCAATAGTCATAGTTGTGAATATACATAATTTTTTCTCACGTAACGAGTAACAACGATTATTACCTATTCGATATTCGATCATACAGCAGACGATAAGTACATACGTACAAATACTCTGAAATAGAGATTTGATAAAGACAGAAATTAAATTTTTATTCCAGTGGAATACAAATTATTAAATAATTCTATATAATTTCTATTTGAACTATACCGAACTATAAAGTTCAAACGTGTAATTTCTGCCCTAACAGTTTTTGATCTCTATCCATATTATTACTCCTATATCAATTTTTTATTTCAAGCAAAAAGATACTCTTCCTAACATGAAGTAAAAGAAAGAAATAATTCAAGTTAATAAGTAAAGTTACTACCGATAAAATCATAGCATTATTATTTGGTCTAATTGAAATGTACATTGATGTGCTGTTTAATGCCTTTAAAGTTCATTCTTTGCAGTAAATGGCTTATTATTAATCGGAAAGAAAGACATAAAACGTACCAAGTTCAGCTGGTTTACCATCGACCACCCTGGTATGAGAGACGTTGCTAAAACCACGGTATGGTGGTCGCAAAGCCTTATACTTATACACAGTTTTTATTAAAATTTCTCTCTTCTCTTTGTTTGGATCGTTCGGACAGCAAACGATCGTAACATTGTCCTGGTATCTGCACACTGATCGTCTATAAAAATCGGTGGCTGTACGGTACTGTATCTGCCATATTTCTTGCAGAGGTTTACATTTTCTGTAGTCAAGGCACCTGCCTTCTTGATTGTTCGGTGTGGTACATTCTGGATCAAACAATTTTAAAACATTTATACAGTTCAAAGATGCGTAAGAAAGCGACACCGATTACTCAACTTTCGAAGTAAAAAGCCGATCAAGTCCACCGGATTGCCCTACAGACACGTATTAATCCGTAAGAGTTAGTCATCATGTTGATAATAATTATCTAAAGAAACTCACGTGAAAATATAAAATTTTAATTGATTAGATATTGTGTTAGCCATACTTAAGAAAGAAAATGAAAATGAATGAAATGAAAGAAAATGACTACCTTCAACCTCATTTTTTAAATAAACACTTTGTCAGTTTTGCGGTAAATAAATTCTTAGGAATTCAGGACAGTTTTTAGTGAATCATTTTGTTTCGACCTTTCGCGGAGAGACGCGATCGCGAGATAGCACGTCAACGAGAGTTGTAAGTTCCCGTTACGATTAAATAATCGACGCCACGAACTGATCGATCCCCTTATTTCGATTATGATAATAAGGGTTGTTCAATGAAATTCCACAGAATTAACACAAATAAATTAATGTTTATTTCAACAACTTATTAACTAGAAAGATATAAATGGAACAAAAAAAATGTAACTGCGTTTTGGTTGATAAGTAATGCGCGACATAACAGATGTGTAGACGGTTCGACTTCTCGAAAAGTTCTGAACGCCTTTCGATTTTTTTCGTTTTTTCTGGAAGTCGCCCTGCTTAATGAACCATGCGCTTGCCACTACAATGTTTGTTTGCCGGGCAGACGCGACGATCCGTCTGCGACATTATAGTGCCGCGATCGATAGTTAAGAATATGACCTATGGTAAGCCGCATGGCGTAACATTGAGAGGGTACCGATCAAACTAGCGAGGTGTGGTTGAAGTTCCCATCTTATTTCGTCTCGGTGGCTAGTTGTTCGGGTTTCTCGAGATAGGGTTGAATTAGCAGTGGGACAAGCCTTTTGACGCCCCGATCCAAAATGCTCTTTGCCGTCTGAACTGTAGCTGTCCGGATGACACCATCGGCGCCTGGATGAACCTTGATAACTCGGCCCAGAGGCCAATGCATGGAGGGAACGTTGTCCTCTCTGAAGATGACGATTGTGCCCTTTTGGATGCTGTGTCCACCCTTGCTCCATTTATTGCGGTTGGTTAGCTCGTTCAAATACTCCTTATGCCAGCGGTTCCAAAAATGTTGTTTAAGCTGTTGGATATGCTGCCATTTGGAGAGTCGGTTCGATGGAATGTCTCTGAAATCTCGATCACGTAAGCACATTAATGAATCGCCAATGAGGAAATGTCCGGGAGTGAGGGCTAGGAGATCATTTGGATCGGTGGAGATAGGAGTTAGCGGGCGGGACTTGAGGACTGCTTCTATTTCTATGATAAGAGTATTACGGTGTTAAGCTCATATGTTTCTGTTTCTCCACTCGCGCTGCGCCATAATATCCTTTGATATTTCCGATCCCCTGGTCGTACGAGGAATTGCCGATACATTTTCTCGATGTCGCCAGTGAGTACGTACTGATGAGCGCGGAATCTAATTAATATACAAAATAAATTGTGAATTGATTCGAGAATATAGGATTTCCCCATTTTCATGATTATCGTGATTATTGTATAAATATATTTTTTAACATACTAATAATTAGGTACTTATAAATTAGTATTATCAATTATTTTGCATTTATAATTCCGCCTCTAGTATAAGTGTTAATTGAAAACTAACTTTATGTTTCAAAAAGTACTAGCAAAGTCGTTGAGTAACAAGCCACTGATGCTAACACAAATAGCATTGTCGTAATTAAATATTTCTAAATATTCATTTTTCATTTTTAACCTGTAGAAACAATTTATTATATATACTATTCGCTAAGTAATTGCATATTTAATTAAGTCGAAATATAAAACTTAGTTATTTTGATAATTTAGAAAATAAAAAACTGACAAACATTTCAATTTAATTTATGGTTGGAACAAAAGACAGTTATTTTTCATTAATTGAAATATTGCAATGCAGAGTACTTTCCAAAATACGCCGAGAGTATTCCTGATGGTGAAACGAGCGTTGCTTCATCGAACGCAGCTAAAGAAAACAACATCTATGTAGTTGGTGGTACGATGCCTGAAATAGAGGGCGATAAATTGTACAATACCTGTACTATTTGGGGTCCCGATGGAACTTTGATAGCAAAACACCGAAAGGTAAGTAATATATTCCTTTATGGCTTTGAATTTGAAAATATTGGGGTGAAGAAAGTGACTCTATCTGGGAATAATTTAGGAATATACATATGTACATACGTATACTATAACCAATTCTATAATTTACGGTTTATAAAATACGTTATGATACGGGAAACGCCCATTTTTGTTGTAATGTGTTTGTTGCTGTATAAATTTTTCACATACGAAAATACTTATTTTTTCTCCTTTTTAAACATTATTAAATGATAAGATTTTTTAATAAAAGAAAGTGATAAAAACGCTGTCAGTTATTAAATAAAAAATAATTAAAGTTTAGGAGTTGGTAACTTTGATATTAAATTACAAAAGTTGCAGCAATAGAATTAGCGACTACATTTTTATGTTATTAGGTACATCTATTCGACATCGACATTCCTAATAAGATTACTTTTCGAGAGAGTGATTCACTCAGTCCTGGTAACTCCCTAACGACGTTCGATGTGAAGGGCTGCAAAATAGGTATTGGCATTTGCTATGATATTAGATTCGAGGAAATGGCACGCATTTATCGGAACTGTCACGTCGATTCGGGGTAATTTCACGTTTCGCAAGCAAGGTGAGAGATTCGTACTTCAATTTTGATTGTTATTAGAAAATTTATTAAACACTGACAGAGTAACGATACAGAATGGTCAAACAGCACAGAAAAGAATGTCCAGTACTGACTTGAGAGGTACCTTTTTATATCAAGGACTTGGTTCCTGTGGAGGGGTTATCGCTGGATGCCGGTCACATAGGGTTTCTATTACTGTTTAGTCGCTATTTTGCTGGCCAAGGTATGTGAGATATAATCATCCTTTCGCTGCGTTCTCACGACCACCGTGACAGAACAAAGGTACAGTAACTTAATCGATCAATACTTAACTAGCAAAAAATTAAATATCTTTCTTAAATATATTCTATATAAAATTAATATAATCTGTAACTCTGTATAAAAAGAAGCTTAATTTAAAAAACCAGTATATTTGCTGAAAATGAAACAAATAAAAGAATTAAAAGCACAATAAGAGGACTGTCCTCGCATATTCAGAAATGATGGAATGTGAACCGTGCAACTACGAAGTTAATTGGTATTCGGTGGCTTCATATTTCCTGCTTCTCTGGGTTAGGTTGCCAAATGCTGATATATCCAGCGGCATTCAATATGACCACTGGACCACTGCACTGGTCATTACTTCAGCGTTTCAGAGCGAATGCTAATCAATCATACGTTGCCTGCATATCACCGGCTCGTGTTCCTTAAGCAAGTTACGTGGCATGGGGACATACACAGTTGACCAATCCCTGAGGAAAGATACTTTACGATTTGGAAACTCAAGAGAATATGGCAGTCGCCGATATCAAAAAAAAAAAAAAAAAATTTCAACAAATAAATAATAAAAAAAAAGTCACCGATATCGGTAATTTACAGCTTAAAATTAAAAGCGAGAGATCCATGATGTAATTAATTTTTAGTCTCGTTAATTTATCGATTTAGCCATCTTCCTCTGTATTTGTTGAATTTATTAGTAAGCATTACTTATTACTTCGTACGTTTCTTTTTTCTATCAGATCTAAAAGTTGTTGAGGAAGTAAGGGCTCAGATACCTACATTTTCTCAGAGACGTACAGATTTGTACGACACTGTCTGTAAGAAGGAGTAACTCTGCACTAAAACAGAAAATGTTTTTTTATAATATTTCTACTACGATATCCTTTTTTTGTGAATTATTACTAATTTCTTATCATTTGTACTAAATGAATGACTCAATTAAGAAAACCAAAACGTTATAAATAATAATCTGTATATCTTGTGTATCAACATGTAATTGGATATTATAATAATATAGGAATGCTATAATAATATAGGATAATAATATAGGAGAATAATAATATAGAAAAAAATACATGCTTTTAAACACCTTTAATATCGATCACATAAATTGTTATAATTCACAATGATTACGCATACATAAAAGACCCCTTGATAGTAAAATTTACGATCAAAAGGCAATTACGTATCGTTTAACAACATTTAATTTATAACACCTTTTAAACATTTAGACAGATTAACACATAACACTTCTTATATATAAACATCAATTCGAAGTTATCAGCTTGGAGAAATTGGTCGATTAATACCTGTAGATTGTCTGTCTCGATGAAAGACTTAAAGAGAGCGAAAACATGATCTGTCTGCCTCTCAGGTCGTTTTACTAATTACAATAAGTAATTTCGACTTCTTTGCGCTCTCTTTTAACGCATTCGAGACCGAAAGAAATTCATATCAGTCAGTAGGCAAGGGTATAATGTACATATTTTATATATAACTTATGTAGTAATGTATATATCATGTTAATTTCATATTTTTTTCAATATAGAATTATTATATATATATATATATAACTGTACATAATACATTATACAATAACATAGTATATAATTTTATACTTTAAAAATATGAGGCATACTATTTAAGATTGTCATCGATTTAAAATCAAAGTATGAAAAGGATACCCTGGAGAAAGTAAAACACAGAATCATTCTAACTAAACATTCAGATCGTACCGACACCTAGGTATCGTCTTACAATTAAATCTCGGTCTCGAATGGATTAAAATGAAATACATACTTGCAGCTTCAACATCTTCAATATCGAGGAGATTCAAACTTTACAAATAAATGTAAATTGCGATGTAAAACAAAGCGATGTAAAAAGGGAAAAAGGAGGAAAGAAGGAACAGGGAAGCAAAGAGAAGAAACGAATTTTTCATTTTCTCTTGCCAGGAATATAAGATGCTAAGTAATCTTCCTAAGTAATCTCCTCCAGCTTTTTCTAGTTTGATCAATAATTATTAGTACATGTTAGGAAAACAAATAGAATTTTTGTTCTCAAGCGAGGTATAATTTAAATTTTGTATGTACACAAAAATGTTAAATATCTGTAATAAACATGGTATAATCAATTTTTTTACATAAAATTATATTGTATAGGCTATTGTTATTTAAACATTTTAAATTGGATGAAGAAAAAAATGACGCAAATAAAACGTAGGACATTTTAATTAAAGAGACTAATATAGAGATTTATCTACTTAACTGTGATTAAATCATCTCCACTTAACGCTCTACCTCTTCTATTAATTATGCTTCGTTAAACTATGATTACAGAGGATGGGTTTTTTGATAAAATGACATTCTGACAAATATATATAGATCGATATATATAGATATAGATAGACAAATATATAGATTCTTACAACAGTAGTTATGAATGAACAGTAGTTATTGTATCAATTCCGTTCTTCAGAAGCTTCATTTGTGAAAAGACAATTCGCCAGAATATGGATTCACTGTAGTTATAGCTATAGGATTTCAATCTAGTTGACAGACTTGCTTTACGTAGAGAATATCTGTCTCTTGCTCTACCTTATCGCGATTCTCTCCTCATCTTATACGCTTTGTCGAGCAAAGTAATATTGGCATATATCTCGGCTCTGGTTACAATCATTAGTTTCCGCCTAAACGGTTAGAATCACATAGCTCGCGCTCTACTCTCGTTTATTCAACATTCAGGCCATATGGTCGCATGCGACGAGTTTTATGTTAATTCCGACCGATTACAATACCTTTCTTTCGTTTACAAGGAACGACGAGACTGGCAGTTGCGTGATTTCCAATGCAAAAGCCGCGATATCTGCACGATAACCTAACCTCAACCGATTTTGTTGTACTATTCTTATGTGGACTTTGTTTGTACCACTTTCGTAACAAAAATAGAATACGTAGAACACAGCATTCCGTTATGCGATATTGTCGATTCCTAACATCCGAAAAATCAGAGATAATTTTTTCCCTACAGTTGTACATTTGTGTGAAAAATTACGAACGTAAAGTTCTTTGGTGCATGCACAGTCCTCCCCTCCCCTGCATTTGCGTGGACATGCTAGAAAGATTCACTTTTCCACGGTGAAACTGTATGTATTATAATTTCATTTTTACAAAGGTCGAACATCTTACTATGCATAAATTTAATATTAATATAAGCAGGTTTCGTGTTAAGTATTACATCTGACGTATAAGCACACGTGTGTACGAGCCTTGGTTTTAAATGTCTTATAGTAGACACCGAAAAGATTATTCAGTTGCATATCTGACTCAACATCAATATTTTACTAGGAGATAACATGTTAAGAACACGTTGGTGGATGGCATGGGAGATGATGAATGAAGACATACTTCTGTGAGATACATAAAATAGTAGTCAGAACGTATTTTGGCGCTTGGGGACAGCAACAGCTTTTTTTTTTTTTTATTTATTTGTTGGAATTACAATCAATTCTCGCGTTGAGAATTTTCAGTAATTTTTCTGGCGTGGCGCAGTGACATGGCTGTTTATTTACAATAAGTTAATACTTATTATAGATAGGTATAATTTATAAGTATTATAAGTAAGTGCATATGCTTAATTTGGATAATTAAATGAATCTAACGTTTAGGTCCAGCGGGTAGTGCCTCTTCAGCCTGCGAATCTGGTCCGTCGTATCGAGTAGTCCAGTGATTAGGGGGTTTCGGTGTTTCTTGACTCTTTTGCTATATCTGTCGCTATATTTTGCTATTTCCTCTTTGACTGTAGGTATCTTGAGGTCACGATGGATGGTTTCGTTGGTAACATACCAAGGTGCGTCTATTAAGGCTCTTAGCGTTTTCGATTGGAATCGTTGTAGTATTTCGATGTTGGGGTTACTTGGACAGCAACAGCTGGTGATACTGTCATACACCTCCATTTATAAACTTTCGAAAATCGATGTGACCTTCAAACTTTAGTGTATTCTGTTTCACAGCACAAAATGTTTCCGAAACGTACGTTTATTGTTACAATAAACTTGACTAGTGTCTCTGAAATACTATCTGTTTCTTCGACCAATGTTTCTTCGACCAATCGCGGGGAGACGTAATCGCAAGAAGAGACGTCAACGGGGGTCGTAAATCCCCGTTACGATTATAACAATCGACACCACGAATTGATCGATCCCCCGATTTCCGTTGAGATAATAGGGGTGATTGAGGTTGTATAACCCTGTGATTCACAGAGTTATAAATTATATGCTTCCAACACTTAGATTACACTGACGTAGAGAAATAAATAATTAACAACTTGTCGCACGAAGCTAAGATAGATATGTGCGTTAGAGCAGGGCTCTTATAATTGGATTCAATGTATTAGTGGACGTAGCACTATGAGATATTTAGGAGAGGAAATGTATGCTCGACAATACCGAGACCGACTCTCGCGTTATGCTTAGACTGCCCCGCTGGGCATTAGCGTATACTTAGTAGTTGACTTTTCCAACGATGTAGAAGAAGTGAAGTTGAGTGACGATGCTGTGTCGGAGGAAAGCTAAGGATGGGTGTGTCTAGCGCACGGGACCATCGGATTTGTTGGTGCCGATGTTAGTTAAGAGAGTGAGGGAAACAGGTTTCGCTGTTAATTGGTTAACCGAAGGGTCTTAACCGCCCTCGAGAGAAAGTGGTTAGTGGGAGGAAAGTTGCAGCGCACGTGAGAAAACTAACTTTCCCTTGTCCCGCCGTGGTAGACAATAGTCTTTAGAAATTCTTCGGACACAGATGTTTGTTTGTTTTGAAGGACCTTAGCAGGCAAGTGACTCGGGTTTATGACGGGTGCTTAAGGATATTGAGGGTACGCCGTACGGAAAAGCGGACATCTGGTGTCCGTCTGGCCCGCGGTGTGTGACCTGGGCCAGGCAGAGAGGCCCGGCGTAACACTATCCTTGAAAAAACAATGGGGAAATTGGAGCAAAAAAAAGAAGGAAATAAACAAAGACCTTGTTGGTTTGTAAAAATAAAATATGCTACAGGAAAAACTTTTTCCAACGGATTGAGATGCGACAAGCTTTAAAAGCTATGACGCGAATCGAGCGTTTGTCTATGTTTCGATCGTTCGCGGAGAGACGCGATCGCGAGATAGCACGTCAACGAGAGTTGTAAGTTCCCGTTACGATTAAATAATCGACGCCACGAACTGATCGATTCCCTTATTTCGATTAGGATAATAAGGGTAGTTCAATGAATTCCACAGAATTAACACAAATAAATTAACGTTTATTTTAACAAATTATCAACTAGGAAGACATAAAGAGAACAACAAAAAGAAATGTAACTACGTAATGCGCGATATAAGATATGTGTTGACGGTTCGGCTTCTCGAAACGTTCTGCACGCCTTTCGATTTTTTCCGTTTTTTCTGGAAGGCGACCCCCACTACGTTCGGATCACGCCACATTCTTTTACGCCAGGTAAAATAACGGCCACGAATCGACGTTTCTGGAGGTCGCCCTGCTTAATGAACCATGCGCTTGCCACTACAATGTTTGTTTGTCGGCAGCCGCGACGATCCGTTTGCGACATTATAGTGCCGCGACCGACAGTTAAGAATATGATCTATGGCAAGCCGCATGGCGTAACAGTCTACAAGAGCGCATTTTCGGTGGATATATATGTCGGAATGACATTGGGGATAGGGTTGTCGGTGTTTGAGGAGTCTTCATTGAAGGTAGCCATCGTTGCGGTGTAACGAAGATACGATTTATTGACACAGGTATGAATAACACAGGTTTGACAATCTACCACGGCGGTGAGACGTCCGCGACACTAGTGACAGTAGTCTCCGGTTCAATAACGAATCCGCGGCCAACGGGATGACAGATGGGCGTTCTCGCTGAATCTAAGTCTGACTCGTAAAAATAATTGCTGAGCGTAAAGGCGTTACTCTTTGGTCGACGGGAGCGCGTAAAAGAATGCCCGTCCCGTCCCGATGATGCCACAGAGGAAAACTATAATGGGGTGTGTCTAAGGACACGAGATCATCGGATTCGTCGAGGAAAGCCTTCGTTTAGGAAGTAAGGGAAATTGACGTTGCTGCTAATTGGTCAATCTCCATATCGATGGTTAGAAAAAGATGCTAGCCGCCCTCGAGGGAAAGTTGCTAGTGGGAGACGCCGCTCGTTGAAAAATATGTCTCCCCTATCTTCCCGTAGTTGGGACAAAGACTGTTTGTCTGTTTGAAGGACTTTAGTTAACTAAACCTTAAGATTTATAACGGGCCCTCGGGCTAGCCGAACATGTACTGCGGAGACGCATCGACATCTGGCAATCATCTTACTCGAAGAATAGGGTCTGCGTGTGGCGAGCCACGGGACAGAAACCGTTGGAATGTTTACTGTCGCGTGTCGCCACGAATATTTCTTTTAAGGAGAGCTATAGAATTACTCCATACCTTTGTTAGGCAAAGCGTTCATCCCTTGACCGCGGCTACGTTGGGCGACAGACTGTCACCTCGAGCCAAAGCTCACCGTCACTAATCTCGAACAATTACAATCGGATTGAATAACTACAATAGTTTAGTTACAGTTATAGTAGACTTTAGATTGCAATGTTGCGGGGCTATCCAAAGGTTCCGGTGTCCTTTCATCTCCGACATATAGATATACATGTATATGTGACGAAATATACTAAAGCAATATTGACCCTTTGTCGCTGAAAGTATCAAACTACAAAACTTCCTTTCAAATTTTCAGAATAAGGAAATCAGGATCATGATAAATAATTGGAACATAATTAAAAATAATATATCTTCTCTATAAGATAATGAATACATTGGTTCATTTAATTTTTATGGATATTCAAACGCTTCTGTGAAATAAAACGTCAAGATTATAGAGTATAAAATTCATAGCTATGAAATAACTAAAACTCTGATGTATTATTAAAAATATACGTTAGGTTGTATGTAGTGATACATACAAAGATTACATGTACAAACCCATAATTAACACAATGCTACCGCAACCATTCTGCAATCTACCTTGCCCAAAACACTCTTCCAGTCACCTCCAAACTCTTCAATTCTCTCCACCTAACCACCCACAAACCATTCACAAACATGCAATTCTCGACAAAAGAAGAACTTATCGTCAGTTGTCCTTAACATCTCGTTCATTCATTTGGTCCCTATCCCCCTATTTCCTCCCACTGCGATGATCGCACTACATTTTTCCACGTCTCTATTCTATTCTCTGGATGATCTGAATTCTCGAGCAGTCGAGTGACGATTGATCTGTACAATTGATCGATTTCTTTTTACTACAGACATGCAAGAAATTCCGTGTTGGAGAGCGATGTTGCGAGTTCGAGTGCCTGGACCATCTGAAGAACGTTACCGGAACTGGTATAGTTTATGTCGTTGATGATAAGAATTCCTCCACGACTCAGCAACAAGAGCTACTCTGGGTGATGAGCTTAATGGTGCTGTTGCGGCTATTTTAATTTTTCAACAAGGATCCAGATGGCGCCGTTGACGAAATTCTTTCATTATAAACGTCAACGATCAACATCAGCCATCAGGGAACGAAGAAGGTACGCTGTAACGTGTCTGAGTAATTATACCTCGAGGAGTACATACAGTTATGTAATGAAGGTTCGTATGTGAGTGTTTGTTTTCTTATTTCTTTTCCCTTTGTTTCATTTGAATGGATTTTTGTACTCAAAGAGCGAGGTAAGATTACGTCAGATACGTTTTTACATATGCTAAACAAATGGAAAATGATGATGATGAATCAATGACACGTAGAAAATTATAATCTATTGTATTGCTGTTATCTAATGGTGTTGTAGTTGACTGTATGGTGGATGTATCTAATGGTGTTGTAGTTGACTGTATGTTGTTCAATATTGCTATGAAACTCTTCTGATTCATTGTCACTTATACGAAGGATGGAAGTATACGAAATTGATAAAATTATTAATAATATTTACGAAGAGAAAGTAAACTGTTGGATATATGACAAAATAATTCTATTTTAAATAAGAGACTGGTCAGCGTGGTTATTTTGTTTACAAAATCAAACGAATTTAATGAATGTAATGGTAAGGAAGTAACTATAAGTGGCTGTTAAACTATTTTTATGCTTGAAAAGTAATTCGCAAAGTAATGTAAAGCAGTACTACTGAGTTGTACATAACCTCTTTCAGAATTTGTTTTTAACCTCTTGCTTCATAACTTCCTTAATTATACTCTTCAAACTTATTGACTACTTCGATGTTGTTACGAACAGAAACTGATAAAATATTAATCTTAAATATAGATTGAAATGAAAGCTTGTCACGTAAATATATATATGTCGGAGATGAAATGAAAACCGGAGCCTTCCCTATGCAATTTTGAGGAAGCCTTTTAATGCTTTAGCCTAGATTTTATCATAACTGTAATTAAGTAATTGTCATCTGTAATTGTTTGCCATTTGTGAAAAGCGAAAGTGGTTTCGAGGTGACAACTGGTCGCTGAACGTAGCCACGGTCACGGGATAAACGTTTTGCTTGATGAAGACAGAAATTGCCTAGTATCGGCGTTTGGATCTTTCTCGATGTTTCCAAAGAGTATATAACAAACTTTTGACAGATATTGCCTAGCAACAACGATTGGAACCTTCTCGATGTTTCCAGCGAGAATATAACAAACAAATGCAGTCGTATTACGAAAAAGATTTTAATCAGATATTCATTCGTGTGATCGCCTTGGAAAGTGATACATCGAGTAATTTTTCCGAGTGATTCAGCAAACGTATTTTTGTGTTATAAAATTGTTTAAAGTTTTCCCGTTGACCGTGGATTCGTTTGAACCCCGGATCATTGTTTATAGCGTAAATTAAATTCAATATTTGTAAATTTATCAATCGTTAATTTTCATTATTCGTTAAATTAGTAAATCGTAAGATATATTATTCGTTTCTTTTATTGTTCGATAAAACTTATTATTCTTTAATCTAATTAATAATTTAATTTATCATATGTTAATCAATCATTTCATTTACAAAATTCATTATTCATAATATTTTGTAAAACCTTGTTTATTCGTGTAAATATATTCTCTGTTTTGAAAAACAATGGCTAATTCAAATGAAGAAACATTACGTGATTCAAATCTTAATGATACCCCGACATATATATATATATATATGTACTACTTACTCAAACTATGGATCACATAACCTATACAAAAAAAAAAAAAAAATTATTGTACACTATAAAGCAAGAGGTTAGATCTTTAATCTGTTAAGAATTAAATTTTTTATTGTAACTGCGAAAATTATAAAAGTACCAAGCGAAGCAAGTACGGAATATATGCGGAATATGAATCGCTCAACGAACCAAAGAGCGGCTCAGTGACAAAATTAGTAAAGTAAAGACCACAAATATTACAACATTATATTCTACCACAAAATAATTCTCTATACAAAAAAGGTACACAACGAATCGATTTTTCACAACGATAAGAGTCAACAGAACCAATCAAGACCAGGCGAGACTCTCATAAGACAACGATATCAGAGGGATCAAATCAGCGACTTCAATCTATGTTACAGAGTATAGTTATCAAGAAAAATTGCTCTTTTCATGAAAAGTATGGTAATGATACTCTTATAATACATTGTATATCTGGCAGTCGGATGTGCCCGTGGCCATCGGAAATGTAAAGACGACGCTTTTAGAAAGTGATAGCGCCATCGCGTTTTAAAAAGGCGTTAGAAGAAGGACGGTTTCGCTATCCAAGGCGAATCGAAAAGTGTGCGTGTTGCGAGAATCAGAGTTGATCGAGACGTCGAAGCATAGAGTCGTTAGAATTGAGTTGCGAGTGTTGTCGAGTGTTACAGTTGCTAGTGAGAGAGAGAGAGAGGGAGAGAGTTACCAAATAGTTGTCAAGTTATTTGTTGTAAATACGAGCGTTGCATTTAGTTTTCCTGTTAATCAAACATCGTTTCTCTGTCTAACTAATATCTGTATTTTCAATCCATTATTAATATATTCCGATATTACAAGTGAGGGCTCGTCCGGGATTGAATAAGACAGAGAAACGATACGATTTAACGGAGCTATTTGTGCGGGAGTAGAAAAGAATAGAATAAAATGGCAAACGTTGAAGACGAACGATTGTCGGGTGAAGAGGATTTGACGCTGGAGGAGCTGAGGAGTAAGCTCGCACAGATGAATCTGCCTATATCCGGTGCGAGATCAGTGCTGGTTGCCAGGTTGAACAGAGCGTGCAAACCTGGTCGATCTACTCCTAAGGATTCGAAGCGTGGCGAAGAACCAACAAAGCGAGATCTAAGAAGCAAGCAGAGAGCCGAACGCAGTCAAGAGGGAGAGGAAGACCTCGAGAAGCTGAGGACGAAAGAGCTGAGAGCGCGTCTCGTTAGCTTGGGGTTGAAGGTAACGGGAAGAAAATCCGAACTACGCGCGCGGCTACAGGCGGCCCTAGAAGGAGACGATGTATCGTCGGAAGAAGAGAGCTCCGACGAAAGTGAAGGCGAAGACGATAAACAAGGCGCGCGAGAATACAGGAGAGGCACGCGAGCGGTGTATCAGGACCGCGATGAGTATCAGCAGAAGTATATGCGTCGGTTCGATGTTGAGTCTTAAAGACGTGGAAGACTCATTAGAGAAATTCAGCGGGGATGATCTGCTGAGTGTAAATCAGTGGGTGGAAGACTTGGAGGAAATGGCAGAAGTGTGGGGTTGGTCAGACGCCCACATGGTGGCCTATGCTAAGAAATTACTCGCAGGCTCCGCTCAGGCCTTCGTACGACAAGAGCGATGCGCGAAGTTCTGGGCAAAGCTAAAAAAGGCGTTGAGGAATGAGTTTGAAAATGTAGTAAGCGACCAACAGATACATGGCGAGTTATCCCATAGAAAGAAGAAAGCAGATGAGAGTCTGCAACAATATATGTATCACATGTGCGGGATTGCAAAACAAGGAAGGGTTGATACGCAATCCTTGATAGACTACATAATTCAAGGCATTCCCGACGAGGTCGCGAACAAGACTGTGCTATACGGAGCCAGGAATATCGAGCAATTAAAAGAGCGTTTCAGGCGCTACGAAGCGATAAAAAGAGATATGGAGATGAGGACGAAATTTGAGGAGCCGAAGAGTAACAGGGTAAAGCCGGTGGCGAAGCTGTCCGAAACCGAGAGGAACAAGGAACTCGGTCGATCTGGAGATGCGAGGAAGGCGCGATGCTACAATTGCGGTGATGCGGAGCACGTGTGCGCGGAGTGTCCGAGCAAGTCGAGAGGACCTAAATGCTTCAAATGTAGGGAGTACGGACACATCAAGTACGCATCAAGTTGCGACAATTTGGGTGAGTCCTCAAAAAAAGTTTACAGCGTGTTTCGGTCGTTACAAACAAGGCGTGGTAAGGATGTTAAGATGGAAAATTTCGAATTGAGCGCGTTGATAGACACCGGTAGTGAGCTGACTCTAATGCGAGCAGATCAGCATGTGAAAATCGGAGCGCCCAGATTAAGTCGGGAAATCGTTGGATTTCGCGGTGTCGGTTCCGGAAGGAATTTTAAGCTCGGGAAATTTTCGACGAACATTATTATAGACAATGAGTCCTACTGTATAACCATACACGTAGTTTCAGACACAGTGATGCAACATTCGCTTATTATTGGCGCAGACATTTTGGACACTGTTGAAATAGGTATAAAAGGGGGAGAATCTTTTATTAGTAGAATAAAGGACGAAAATCCCGATGAGTGTCCGGAAGTCCTCAAGATAGATGTAGAGACACAGGCGAGTGAGATAGATTTGTCACACGTTAAGGACATGCAACATAGGCTAAAAAGAGATTTGAAGAGAACCAAAGCATTGCTAAGAGACGCTCAAACGATGCTGGAGATATCGAAAGGTGACTCGACGGGTAAAGCAGCTTTACGACAGCTGAAGAACCAGTTAGAAGATGCAGAATGCGCTAGAGCAGTTGCAGTTAAAGCGAAACAGGCACTGGAGCAAGAACTGAATGAGACGCAGGCTTCGTTGCAGGAAGTACTGCGGCAACGTTCCAAAGCAGTAGATCGTATTAATGTAGCTAGTCGCGAACGAACTGAGCTACTGTCGCAATTGGAAGAAAATAAAGAAGAGTTAGCAGAAGTTTTGAAGAAGTATCGGGCAGCTGTGCAGCAAGTGTCGGAGGAACGGAGAATAGTGGCAAGACACGTGGTGATTGGTAAAGTGGACCACGAGATGGTGTCCTCGTCGGATTCTTGCGGCCAGCAGGAGGACTTAGCGAACATCACGAGGAGGAAGAATCTGGCTAAACAACAGCAACAGGATGTTGTTGATGATATTTGCGAATTTACTGAGAAGGATAGCGTTGCGAGTGTGAGGGTTGTTTCAAGTTTTCGAATAGACTCGAAGAGAGTGAATGCAAGGCGAACGAAAAGACAAGGGAAGTCGCACGCGCGGAATCCCTCCAATAATATCGATACGAAGATTCGATATACAGAGGATGTGGATGACGAGGACGACGATGGGATTGTCGAGGACACGATGAACGTGAAGACCTTCGAAAAAGAAGAGATCATAGTCTCGGTAGATGGTAAGTTGTTAACGTCTTCCATGTACGAACCGAGCCTACGAAAATGTCACGATGCTGCCACGACGATCAAAGCCCCTGACAAGAGTGAAATGGGTAAACAAAGAACGGAGAGGAAGATAGAGGAAGAGCGAAAGAGGAGCAGTAGCATCGAGGACGAACAGGCCGCGGTGTTCCAAGAGGAACGAGATCAGCTGCGTGCGGACGCAAAGAGACGGATTGAGGAGATCCAAATCCGAAACAAGCGGGCGTATAACAGGAGACGCAAGAAGGCGACAGCATACAGGACGGGAGATCTAGTGGCAATCGAGAGGATGCAGAGGGGTCCCGGGCTAAAGCTGCATCCGAAGTTTCTTGGACCGTATCGGGTGATAAAAGTCCTGCGAAATGACCGATACATAGTGCAGCGAGAGGGGGAGCACGAAGGGCCACGTACAACTTCCACGGCAGCCGATCACATGAAATGGTGGAATGCTGACGATAGTGATGTAAGTGCGAGCGGCGATGATGAGCACATCTGAGGGCAGATGTGATTGTCAGGAAAGGCCGATTGTAATATCGTAGAATAGCTTTGATTGGAGATCGGCTGAAAATAGAAAAACCGTGTACGTCGTGTTTCTGTGGTTCGTTTACATTTAAGAGTGCCTACGTGACTAAAGGCACGTAGTTGGTAGTTCTTACATAGGTATGAAGGAAACAATAGACAACGTTAGAAGAAGGACGGTTTCGCTATCCAAGGCGAATCGAAAAGTGTGCGTGTTGCGAGAATCAGAGTTGATCGAAACGTCGAAGCATAGAGTCGTTAGAATTGACTTGCGAGTGTTGTCGAGTGTTAGAGTTGCTAGTGAGAGAGAGAGAGAGAGAGAGAGAGAGAGTTACCAAATAGTTGTCAAGTTATTTGTTGTAAATACGAGCGTTGCATTTAGTTTTCCTGTTAATCAAACATCGTTTCTCTGTCTAACTAATATCTGTATTTTCAATCCATTATTAATAAATTATAATTAATCGGACAAAATTACACCTTTAATATATTCCGATATTACATTACCGTGATGTAATATTTATCATGCTTATTTTGTACGTAAAACGAATCGTTGGAATATTCCCGAAACTAACGAAGCATTTCCCAAAAGTTAAACCGAAGAAATTAACGCGAATAGTTAAGTGAAATTTTTCCATTAACTTGCTGACCAACCGGCAAATAAAAAATCATAAAAATTGTTTCAATGTGTTGAGGTCACGCATAACTTCTTTTTTCATTGACGATTACCAAACAGGTAAAATTTCGAAATTGTACGAAGGCCACGTGACCAGATCGTATTGGAATTTGAAGTGCATGGAAAAGACAACTCGAAGTACAAACCTTGAGCTGTACTACTCGAAGTACAAACGTGAACTAATGGATGCAGAAAAGCAATTAACGCCAAACATCCTAACAGCATCTTGGAGCCCGTCATTGTTCTGAAATAAAAGAAGTGACGAATTAAAAAGACGCAGGACTAATAATAATAAAGGAAACTTAGTTCGTATTATAAATTGAATTTACATCAGAAAAGAAGCACGATCAAACGAAACAGATCGTAGAAATGACAAATATCATCGATATACGTTTCAGTGTAATTTCACTTTTGAAAATTATTTAGTTTAATACGATCGTATTCATCGCTCTGAAACTTTCATTGTGCTGCAATTTGTGCTGCGTCTTTTTAATTTCTCTATCTTTCTGTGTTTTCGGAAAAATTACTTGAAAGATTAAGAATTGCTTGCCTTATTTTATTTTCGATTAGTTAGGATTTGATTATTCCAGGTAAGGTTTATTATTTATAACTGGTTTTATCACTTGTTTATTATTTAGGAGTTTGTTATTTTAGGATTAGTACCTTTTAGGATTTCTTATCCTTCGAGTTTCTGTTTCAGATATCTAGGTCTATTTCAAGATGTTTTATTACATTAGGATTATTTATTCGATTAAGATAATTTAAGAGTTTCACAATGTACAAAGAAATAATCGCGTGAAATTTAGATTTATGCTTTAAACGTATTAAACACGCGGTAATTTCAATGTCTATAGCCTCGAACGTGTTCTGATTAGTTGTGTCATTGTCTGTGACATTGAAATCACAAAAATCCATTGCAAGTGTGCTGTCATGCAATGTGGATGTAATTGGGTTTTTTGGGTATTTCCTGTGTCATCTGATTTGTACAGTACTATTTTAACGCAAGGACAGGAAAGTTATTATATATTTCCCGTCCATTATTTGAATCGTTGTGAAGTGTAACGAATTATATTCGATTCGAGGAGATGTTAATGAATTACCCATTTCATATGTAATTACATGGAAATAAAAATCATTGCAAAAATAATTGATCTAATGACAACGGAATTTCCAATATTTTTTTGTTTCGTCACGTCTTTTTCATAATATATATTTTATAGGTACGTGATTTATTAATCGTTCGAATGGAAATAATTATTCGTATAATATTCAAATGATTCTAACCATAAAATAAATTAAAACGATACCTGTAATGCAATCTGCGTATGACGTCAACCTCGATCTATGCTTATACAAGAAATTTTATCAATCAATAACTAGATATACAATAATCAAATATTATAAAATTTCCTGAAAACCTTTACGTGTTAATATTAAGGTGTTAATATCTT
>NW_022884833.1:12500-13581 GCF_011952205.1 Bombus bifarius | reverse complement strand
TCGAGGGGAACTTTCGGCCTTTTCGTAACGGGGCGAAAAATTTCCAAGTTCCAACGTCCCAGTCATGTTGGTCCGGTGGATGAAATTTTTTAAAAAAATAAAGTGAAATCGCTACTTTCGACTAGATTTCGTCGAAACATAACGATTTCACTGATAATTTCGATACCTTATAACGCTTTTTCTCGAGTTATTTCGAGTTGAACTTTCGGTACTTTCGTGGCGGTGCGAAAAAATTCTAAGTTCCAACGTCCCGGTCATGTTGGTCCGGTGGATGAAATTTTTAAAAAAATAAAGTGAAATCGTAACGTTCGACTAGATTTCGTCGAAACATAACGATTTCACACAAAATGTCGATACCTTATAACGCTTTTTCTCGAGTTATTTCGAGTTGAACTTTCGGTACTTTCGTGGCGGTGCGAAAAAATTCTAAGTTCCAACGTCCCGGTCATGTTGGTCCGGTGGATGAAATTTTTAAAAAAAATAAAGTGAAATCGTAACGTTCGACTAGATTTCGTCGAAACATAACGATTTCACTGATAATTTCGATACCTTATAACGCTTTTTCTCGAGTTATTTCGAGTTGAACTTTCGGTACTTTCGTGGCGGTGCGAAAAAATTCTAAGTTCCAACGTCCCGGTCATGTTGGTCCGGTGGATGAAATTTTTTAAAAAAATAAAGTGAAATCGTTACTTTCGACTAGATTACGTCGACACGTAACGATTTCACTGATAATTTCGATACGTTGTAACGCTTTTTCTCGTGTTATTTCGACTCGACCGTTCGAACAGTGGCGAATATTTCAAAGTCCCTGCGACGCAACGATACGCTCTTACGCGTTGCTCGCTCGCTCCGCTCGCTCGAAAAAAAATAGCCCAACCCAAAACCAATCCCTTTCGCGTTCGTTCTTCGATTTCATCGAAATCTTCGTTCGAACGCTTGGGATCGGTTTTGGGTTGGGCTATATTCGTCCGAGCGAGCGCAGCGAGCGAGCATTTGTCGCGAGTTTTTTCCTCGTTTTCGTCCATCTCGTGAAACGGGAAAAAACGGGAAAAAACGCGAAGAAACGTTTAAAAAGATTTGA
>NW_022884833.1:0-7500 GCF_011952205.1 Bombus bifarius | reverse complement strand
GGTAGACTTCCCTCTTTGCTCGTGTGAGCTCAGGCGTCCACCATGGCACCGATCTGTGATACCATTTTTTCCTCGGAATGGCGGCATCGCAGGCTCTTCTGAGGACTTCCTGCATCTGCTCGGCCATTCGTTCAACCTCGTTCGGCTGCCGGGGGTTTGTCTCTCGGAGTGTCGCCTTTTCCTCTATGATCACTCTTTGAAAGACCTCCCAGTTGGCGTGCCGAGTGTTGTATCTTCTTTCCTGAAGCTGCGGCGGAGTACTCCCCTCGTTAAAATCAAGACGGGTTAGGTTGGGGTTAGGTTGGGGTTAGGTTAGGTTGGGGTTAGGTTGGGTTAGGTTGGGGTTAGGTTGGGGTTAGGTTGGGGTTAGGTTGGGGTTAGGTTGGGGTTAGGTTGGTTGGTTAGGTTAGGTTGGGGTTGGAGTTCCAATATGGCGGCAAGTAGGACGGACACGTGCGCGTCGCTCCGTATTCCGTGACCGAAATATGTGGAAAAATCGAAGAGTGCAGTGGAAGGATTAGGGTGAAAGTGAAGTGCTAGTGGTGAGGAATAGGCGTGTGCAAAAAGTTTGGTGGAAATCGATGAATTAAAACTGTTATTAGAGTTAAAAGTGTCGGTGTTGCCACGAGGGAAGAGGCAGCCATCTTGGCGGCCATCTTGGCGGCCAGCGTAGTGACGCGCGACGCGGACGCGTGACGGCGTCTCGCGGGAGGCCAGTGAACTACAGTGTAGTGCTAGTGCGGTAGTTGCGAGAACTACGTTACCGACGGCGGAACAAGTTACCGACGTCGGAACTAGTTACCGAAGGTGGAACGAGTTACCCACGGTGGAAGTAGTTACCCGCGGTGGAACAGACCACTTACCTTACCATCTCGCGCGGCACACCTGTCGCCCTGGTCCGCATTCGACAGGGGCAGCGCGCGAAAGAGCGAGTGGCTCCAGGACGGAGATTTTGTCGATTACATTGGCGAAGACAAAAGAACAAACAAACAAACAAAGAAATATGGACATGGAGAAAATAAATGACAACGTTTACGGTGCAGGGGAGGGATACCCCAGTACCGGCGCAGTCGTGGGTAGTAAAGTGGGCCCCGCTGCGTCGATATCTCGCGACCACGGCCGTTCGGGGGTGGACCGTCAGGCCCCCGGACGCGTTACTACGACTGGCGACGGAACAGCAGGAGAGAGGAGGAGGATAACCACGGGAGGACATCCAGAGGATGACAGGACGGAGACCGCGGAGGAGCCTCCGAGGAAGGCGACGAGACGTTCGCTGAGATCCGCGAACAGGTCCGAGTACGTTTTTCTCGCGCCGGCCACGATGGACGACGGTACGTCACCGGTGGCGGGGGGATCGCGGGGGCGGGCGAGGTCCGACGACGAGGAGTCGGTCGCCTCGTTCGCCTCGCGTTCGTCGCTGGCTTCGATGGCGTCCAGGGGCAAGAGGAAGAGAACAGGAGCCACGACGACACCGGAGGTGTCGGAGGAGTTGGAGGTGCAGATGAAGACGAGCTCCCCGGCGGAAATCAGCGCGGGCTTGACGATGCACGTGTCGGAGATAATGCACGTCGCGACGACGTCGTCGAACTTGAAGGGGACCTACATCAGATCCCTTAAAAACGCGGCGAGCTATATCACCGCCGCGTGGAACGAGGAATCTTCAAGGAGGGCGAGGCCAGCGCGAGGCGCCGGCGACGACGTGGACGCGAGGCTGTCCATGCTGGAGGGGGAGAACGCGGCCCTCCGCCAGGAACTGAGGAGACTGGCCGCCCACGTCAACGAGTGCCCGCGATGCGCCGGCGCGGCGCCCGAATACGTCCGCCCGCCGTGGGAAGGCGGAAACGACAGGACGCGGCTGGACGCCCTGGAAAGAGCGGTCCGAGAACTGGGTCCCTCCATTCTCAGGACAATCGAGGAACGATTCGGGGATGCACGACGGCAACGCACCCCCGTAGGACGACCCAGCGGGGACCGCCCCGCCGACCCTCCCGCGGCCCAGCCGACGCCGACCCGAAGGGAACGGGAGGACGGCGGATGGGAGCTGGTGGAGACGAAAAAGAAGCGGAGGAGAAACAAGAAGACGGCGAACGGGAAGAAGGCAGCCGTCGCCGCCGCCACCGGAGCAGAGGCGGCGAGGAAAGGATCGACCGCGCCACCACCGACGCGGGTACCGCGGCAGCAGCAACCCCAGCCCGGCGGCACGACGGCCGCACCGAAGGCGAGCGCCCCCGCGACGCAGAGAGGACCACCGCGGACACCCAAGGTGGTCACCCCCCCTCGCGCACCGCGAACATCCGCGGTGACCCTGACGTTGAACGAGGGAGCGAGGATGTCGTACGCCGACGTCCTGGAAGCGGCGAGGACGAGGATTCCACTATCGGAGCTTGGCACGGAGCGCCTGGAGATGAAGAAGGCGATGACGGGCGCCATTATAATTCAAGTCCCCGGTGACAAGGACAGGGGAAAGGCGACGCTACTGGCGTCGCGGCTGGCCGAGACCCTGGACCCGACGGCGGTGAGAATCGCCACACCGACCAGGATGGCGGAGTTACGCGTGACCGGGATAGACATCTCGGTCAAGAAGGAGGAGCTGCGAAGAGCACTGGCCTTGGCGGCGGGATGCGGCAGCGCAGAGGTGCAGGTGGGCGAGATCGGCGCCACCAGAGGCGGCCTCGGGTCTGCATGGATCAAGTGCCCGGCGGCAGCAGCCCGCAAGCTGGCCCAGGCGGAGAAGATAGCCCTGGGCTGGTCAACGGCGAGGATAAGGGCCGTGCCGAAGCGCCCGTTGCAGTGCTTCAGGTGCCTGGAGCTGGGGCACGTGCGCGCCACTTGCGTTTCCGGCGAAGACCGTGGACACCTGTGCTACAGGTGCGGCGGGAGCGGACACCGCGCCAGAGGCTGTCCGGCCTCCGCTCCCAAATGTCCGCTTTGCGAGTCGCTCGGGGCACCCGCGAATCACAGGATGGGTGGAGATGCATGCAACCCCCCTAAGGTCAAGAGGAGGAGACCCATCCGCCAACCAGCAGCGGTAGCAGCAGCAGCAGTCGCCGCGGCAGGGACACCAGGAAGCGCCGCCGAATCAGCAGCAGCGGCGGATGGCCGGGAGGAGGCCATGGAGGTGACGGCATAGTTCAAGCGCCTGCTGCAATGCAATCTCGGTAGGTCGAGAAGAGCGCAAGACCTGCTCTTCCAGACCATCCGGGAGAACGAGGTGGCCCTAGCGGCGGTGGCGGAACCGCATCGTATACCCGACTCGCCCAACTGGATCGGGGACCTGGACGGATCCGCCGGGATAACGTGGACGTCGGCCTCGTGCTTCTTACTGGACCGTGGCAGCGGCTTCGTCGCGGTCGAGTGGCTGGGAGCGGCGGTGGTGGCGGTGTACGTCTCTCCGAACATCGACCTGGCCGCGTACGGGGACTTCCTGGACCGAGTCGGCGAGTGCATCGGAAGATGCCTCCCCCGCCAGGTGCTCGTGCTGGGGGACTTCAACGCCCACTCGACGCAATGGGGAAACCCAAGGACCAACTCCCGTGGAAGGATGCTCACCGACTGGGCAGCGAGTCTGGGGCTCCTGCTGGCGAACAGGGGCTCGGCGAGCACCTGCGTGGCGTGGAGAGGATCCTCCGTGGTGGACATCACGTGGGCTACCCCGGAGTTGCTCAGGCGAATCCGCGACTGGAGAGTGGCCGAGGGGGTGGAAACGCTGTCCGACCACCTCTACATTCTGATGGAGGTGACCCTGGGGACCGAGGACGACGCCGGGAGAAGACGACGAGGACCGAGAGAGAACCGTCGCCGCCCGCCGCCGCCGCCGCGATGGCGCCTGAAGGAGATGGACAAGGAGATGTTGCGGGCGGCCACGACCGTGTCCGCCTGGAGCTGGGACGCCCGACGGACGACCGAGCGAGGAAGTATCGACGAGGAGGCGGAGGAGCTCCGAAGATACATGACCGCGGCGTGCGACGCCTCGATGCCGCGCTCCGTCCCGGGGGGTGGACGAGACCAGGGAACGTACTGGTGGACCCCGGAGATCGCCGAGATGCGAGAGAACTGCGTGCGTGCCCGCAGAAGATTTCTAAGGGCCCGTCGTCGCAGACTGACGCGCGACGAGGAGGAGATTTCCCGCTTCTACGAGGAGTACAGAGAGGCGAGACGGACTCTTCAGCGGGAGATCAAGACCGCGAAATCTCGGTGCTGGACGGAGCTGATCGAGGAAGTGGAATCCGACCCGTGGGGACGGCCGTACAAAGTGGTCACCAAGAAGCTACGACCTTCGGCGCCCCCGCTGACCTCGGACATGGACCCGACGCTGTTGGACAACGTGATCGGGACGCTGTTCCCGCCGGAAGACAGGGACGCGAGCCGACCGGCGCCATCCTCCCCCTCCGCCGACGACGACGACGAGGAGGCGGCGACGACGACCGCGACGGGATGGAGCGAGGAGCTGCGAGTCAGCGACGAGGAACTCTTCGAAGCAGCCAGGAGGACGGCGTCCCGCGACGTGGCGCCAGGCCCCGACGGAATACCGGGCCGAGCGTGGGCGGAGTCGATCGTCACCATGGCTCCACGCCTGCGACACCTGTTCGACAGATGCCTGGAGGAGGGCGCCTACCCCCGGACATGGCGGACGGCCAGGCTGGTGCTGTTACGGAAGGAGGGCCGCCCGCCGGACTCGCCGTCCGCGTACCGGCCGATATGCCTGCTGGACGAGGTGGGCAAGATGCTGGAGAGGATCGTCGCCGCCCGGCTGGAGGCTCACATGACCCGGAGGACGCCCGGATGGCACGACAGCCAGTACGGATTCCGCCGCGGCCGCTCGACCGTGGACGCGGTGAAGAGGCTGAGGACCATGGCCGAGGACAAGGTCTCCAGAGAAGGGGTGGCGGTGGCGGTGTCGCTCGACGTCACGAACGCCTTCAACTCCATCCCCTGGGCCAGGATCGTGGAAGCCCTGCGACACTTTGACGTTCCGGCGTACCTGGTGGGGATCGTCCGCGCGTACCTTTCCGACAGATACATCGTCTACGCCGGAAGGGACGGGGAAGAAAGAAGACGGATCGAGCGCGGCGTTCCGCAGGGGTCGGTGCTGGGTCCGATACTCTGGATCACGGCCTACGACTCGGTCCTCCGATGTCCGATGCCCCCCGGGGCTGGAATGGTGTGCTACGCCGACGACACCCTGGTCCTGGCCGGGGGACGATGGTGGCAGGACACGGCGAACCGCACGGAAGACGCCGTGGCGTGCGCGATGGGCGCCATTCGGAGGCTCGGCCTGACGGTGTCGCCGGCCAAGTCCGAGGCGCTGTGGTTCTTCGACCAGCGACGAAGAGGAACGCCTCCCACAGGATCGACGGTGAACATCGGCGGAGAAGAGGTCCCGGTGAGACGCCAGATGAGGTACCTGGGTCTCACGATCGACAGCGGATGGACCTTCGGACCGCACTTCGAGCAACTGGTCCCGAAGGCGACGGCCGCGGCCAACGCCCTGTGCGGCCTCCTACCGAACATCGGCGGAGCAGGATCGAGAGTACGCCGACTCTACGAGGGAGTAGTCCGGTCCCGAGTTCTCTACGGGGCACCCGTCTGGGCCAGAAGCCTGGCGACCAGTCGCCGCAGCCTGACCTTGCTGCGGAGGCTGCAGAGGACGACCGCTATCCGCATCGCGAGAGGCTACAGGACGACATCGTACGCGTCGGCGACCGTGCTAGCGGCGTCCCCGCCGTTCGAGCTGCAAGCCCTGGCGCTCGAACGCGTATACGAACACCAAAGGAGGAACCCGACGCCATCCACCTCTGGCCAGCCGGCCTCGAACATCCGGGAGGAGGCGAAGAAGGAGGTCTGGGAACGATGGCGCTCGCAGCTGATCCAGGAGGACGCCGTGCGGCCGCACCGGGCCGTTCGCGCCGTGCTTCCCAACTGGGAGACGTGGAGGGATCGAGGCGGAGCACCGCTGACCTTCAGGATGACGCAGCTGCTCACCGGCCACGGAGTATTCGGCGAGTACCTGCTAAGGATTCGGCGAGAGGCGACGTCCGTCTGCCACCACTGCGAGGAAGAGGAGGACACGGCGCAGCACACGCTGGAGTTTTGTCCGGCGTGGGCGGAACCACGACGCGTCCTACGGCTCGAAATCGGCGAGAGCTTAGCCCCAGAAGCGGTCGTCGCGGCCATGCTCAGAGGGCGCCAGGAGTACGCCGCTGTCCGCACCTACTGCGAGCATGTGATGCTGGCGAAGGAGCGGGCGGAAAGGATAAGGGAACGAGCTCGCGACCCGTCCAGGACATCGCAGCGCCCTAGGAATACCGCGCGCCACAGGGGCGCGACGCCACCACCGGCGCCGCCGCGCCCGCCGTAGCAGCGCGTGGAAACCAGGAAGGGGCTTCAGGGGACGGGGTCCCAGGACGAAGCAGCAGGAGCGAGGCGCTAGGGGGCGTGGTCCCCCCCTAGCGGTCCAAGAAGAACAGGACGCCTCCCTTCGACGAAAGGAGAGATAGACGCCCGGGGGTAACCGGTAGTAATTCGGGAGAGATCCCGGGTGCATCTCGACTCAGGCGTCAGGACAGGCCACCGTGGAGTTTTAGTCGGTAAGAGTCCGACACTACCCGCTAGCGGGTGTCCATGAGGATTTCTCCACGTAAAAAAAAAAAAAAAAAAGGTTGGGGTTAGGTTGGGGTTAGGTTGGGGTTAGGTTAGGTTGGGGTTAGGTTGGGGTTAGGTTGGGGTTAGGTTGGGGTTAGGTTGGGTTAGGTTGGGGTTAGGTTGGGGTTAGGTTGGGGTTAGGTTGGGGTTAGGTTGGGGAGCACGAGGCGGGCATGGGTTCCCGGGGCATAGGACCATGCCCTGGGAAACCCCGATGGATCTGATGTTCTCGTACAGTCGGGTGGCGGCCGATCGGTGCCCTTGGCACCCGTCGGTTCGCCGATCCGGTGCGGAGAACTTCGGAGAAGTTGGCGGGCCCATGCCTGTCAAGACCACTCACCTCACCTTCTCGCGGGGCTCCCTGTCGCCCTGCACCGGCTTCGACCGGGGCAGGGGGCGAAAGAGTGAGTGGCACCAGGACGGAGACTTCGACGACGACCTTGGCGAAAAACAAACAAAAAACATGGAAATGGAGAACAGAAACGACAACGTTTACGGTGCAGGGGAGGGATACCCCAGTACCGGCGCAGTCGTGGGTAGTGAAGTGGGCCCCGCTGCGTCGATATCTCGCGACCACGGCCGTCCGAGGGTGGACCGTCAGGCCCCCGGACGCGTTTATACGACTGGCGACGGAACAGCAGGAGAGAGGAGGAGGATAACCACAGGAGGACATCCAGAGGATGACAGGAGGGAGACCGCGGAGGAGCCTCCGAGGAAGGCGACGAGACGTTCGCCGAGAGCCGCGAACAGGTCCGAGTACGTTTTTCTCGCGCCGACCACGATGGACGACGGTACGACACCGTTGGCGGGGGGATCGCGGGGGCGGGCGAGGTCCGACGACGAGGAGTCGGTCGCCTC
>NW_022884832.1:0-40910 GCF_011952205.1 Bombus bifarius | reverse complement strand
ATTTGTTTATGTATTTCCATGCTTCTTGCTCTGTTTTGATCTTGTTGATTTTCTCCATCTCTTCTCCTCTTCTCTCTCTCCATCTCTTCTTCTTCTCTATGAATTCTTCTCTGCTGCATTTTCCTTTTCTAAATTTTGTCATTTTCATTCTTATCTCCCTTTTGCTTTCTTTCCACTCCTTGTCGTACCACATCTTTTCTCCTATGCTCCATTTCCTTATCCTTACTCTTTTCTTTGGTATTGCCTCGTTTATCTTCTTCTTAATTTCTGCCCACATTTCCTCTACTGTTCTTCCCCTGCTTGCCCAGTCTTTGCACTCCTCTAAATATCTTCCCACACTTTCTTTTGTCCATTCCCTTCTCTCCTTCTCTTCCTCTTTTCTTTCCTCATCTCTTTGTAACTCTGGTCCCTCTATTTCTGTTTCCAACGGCAACGGACTCTACTCTTTTTCCTACCTTCATGTCTGTTATTTCCTCTGTCGCTTCCCGGTTGCCAATCACGTAGTCTATTACTAATTTTCCCCTCTCCCCACATAGGTTCACTCGTCTTCTTCTTTGTCTCGACCGTTAATTATCGTCCAGCCTCTTTCATTCAGCAACCTTAGCAGCATTCTTCCTTCCGTATTTATTGTCTTGTCTTTTGATCTCCTGCTCTTTTCTTTTCCTCGTTCCTCAGCTCCCTCTTCTCCCGTTCTTGCATTCCAGTCTCCTCCTATGATCGTCACTTCCTCTTCCCTCCCCTCTACTCTTTCCTCCATTTCTTTCCATGTCCTTTTCTTGTTCTGGTTATACACCACCACTATTCTATATGTCTTCTCCTTGTACCTTATTTCTCTTTCTACTATGTCGTCACCTATTTCCTTATACTCTATTTCCCTCAGATTTTTGTTTACGCCTGTTATTATACCCCCTTTTGCCCTTCCCTTTCTCCATTCTCTCCTTGCTGCCCTGCATTTCCAGTCGTACTTCTTGGGCAGTCTATGCTTTACCCTTTCCTTCTCTTCCTCTTCCTTCTCTCCCTTTCTATCCTGTCTTGCTCTTCCTCAAACCTCCTGATTCTGTCCTCCAATTCTTTCTTCTCCCTTTTCCATCTTTCCCCCTCGCTGTCCCATCTTTCTCTTTTTGTCCCTCTCTCTTTCCTCCATCTCTCTCTCTCTTCTTCTCTTTCCTTTTCCCATCTTTTCCTCTCCTCCTCCTTCTCCTTCTTCCACCTCTCCCTCTCCTCTTCTCGTTCCTTTCCCCTTCTTTCTCTCTCCACTTTTCTGTCCCTCCTCATCTCCTCTACTAGCTCTACTATCACCTCCAGCCCCCTCTCTATTTTCTCCATCCTCTCGTTCCCTGCTTCTTTGCCGCCCTCTGTCTTTACTACCTCCTTCTCCGTCACCCTGTACCTTTCCAGCCTGTTTCTGCGATCTTCCTTCTCTCTCGCCTTGTCCGTTATCCTCGGTCTGCTTCTTGTCGCTATCTATCTACTTCCTGACCAATTAGTTTTGTACTTTCGTCCACCTAACCTCTTCTTTCCTAGCTTTATGTTTCACACTTTCTCCTGTCTTTTTGTCACTTTTTTCTTATACTTTTTCTACCCTCTCTTCGCGCTTTCCCCCTTTCTTTCCCTTCTTCTTTCCCCTTTGTCTTCCTCCTCCTTTTCCCCTTCACTTTTCACTTTTTCATAGCGCTTACTACCCACGTGTTACCTTCGCCCGCGTCCAAACCGGAAGTCAAATTTGAAAGTAGTTCACAATCGCAATAAACAATGACGGATCGACAAACGGACGAACTAAGGACAACGAATTCAGGAACATGCAAATAATACGAAATTTTTCTATATGTACAGAATGTGCAACACCGGTCGCATGTCGGAGGACTTAGAAGCAATTCATAGTCTTTCTGGTGGGATAATTCCAACAGTTCTGACAGACTATGTTGACCTACATAGGTATTATTGTTTGATACGATATCGACGTGCCTACCGCACCAACGACCATTCAATTTGTGGAAGTTGTTACGACTTGTTTCGTATGCAGCAAGCGGACGTACAGATGTACGAAGAAGCAAATTATCATAGCATTTGCGCAAACACAGGCCGCAGACGTGCCACTCATTGCAAGAAATGCCATACACTAATAGGGGAGCTAAGATCCGTAAGAGAATGTCGCGACTGCTCGGAGTTATTCCTTCTGCTGACTATAAATGAGTTAAATGCGTTAGAAGAGGGGGAATTAATACCCATTTTGGAACATTAGAAATTAATCTTTCAAAAATAATAAAAATAAAAAATAATATTCTGTTTATTGAAATTATAGCTCCAATTGATGAAATTAATTTTCAACAATAATAAGAATCAGGATAATCTAAATATCGTCGAGGCATAGATATTAATCCTAAAAAACGTTGAGGGAAAAATTTACACCAATAAATATTATAATGAATTGAATTTTTAATCATTTTTGGTTTAATGTTAAACCTGTAATTAGTGGATATCAACGAATAAATCTAGTAATAATAGCAAAAACTACTCCTATAGATAATACATAATGAAAATGTCCTATTACATAATAAGTATCATGTAAGATAATATCAATTGATGAATTAGATAATATCACTCCTGCTGGTAACAACTTTTTTGCTGTCACACAATCAGAATTATGTCCGGAACTGTTGTTCTGCAACAACAGGCGGATCAAAGGTTATAGCAGCCAATGACCTTTTTCTTTTTATAACTATTTCATTTCACGAATTAACGTATAAGGAAGCAAGAATGAATGTTTCAAACCAACTGATTACTTACGACGGTGTTCGGAACTCTGCGGAAACCAACGTGACTTCGCATATCTTGCCCAAAGACGAGCAGGAGATTTCCTGCTAATAGTGGGAGGAGAAATGCGAAAACCAGTAAGTGTCGTCTGCCATTGATGGCACCGTAACTCGTTGTGATTCTTGCAACCGTAGCAGAGTCAAAGGTTACAAGAGCGAACGATTGTTTATGGATACGGAAATAATGCAGCCTTTATAACTATAACAGTTGCAACAAATAGTTTTTTGATATCCTATTTTATCTAAAAAATACATGGTTGTAAAAATGTAAACGCATTGTGAATAAAGCTACTTTAAGGATTATTAAAACTTTATTTTTTTTTTCGAGAGAAGGGGCCGTTTGCGATGGGTACAATATGTAATGGAATTTATTTACCAGTCGCACTGATACGCTAGTTAACGTTACTCACACGGTTATACTAACAAATTGGAATTCGAAGAACACAACAGTTTGGGATATTAATAACAGTGTTGCGCTTTAGAAAGCAACAACAATTTTTCGAAACTATTCTATTCAGTCGTTCGTCTTCTTTCGAAAATAACGAACGAGAGTCGAACTAATCGAAATAGTTTAACGGCCATCAATTTGTCGGCGGTTCTTCAGTCGAGTAGTTACGCGGAAGAAGGGATGCGTGACCATGATCGCGAACGCTTACGTACGTGCTGGGCGTATGAGAGGATGATGAAGGGATAATATAATATAAAATAATACAATAATATAAAATACAATTATATACACAAGTATGCTCATCTTTGGTTACGGGTTCTTTCTAGAGCGTATATTTATCGCTATACAGTACCCGGGTACCCCATAGGGCCATAGGGGTTGAGGTTACGCCCAACCAGCGCGCAAGGCACCCAGTGCCTTGCTACCTCGATTAGCTAAGCCTGCAGGGGCTGTCGCTCATCTCAGGCACATTTTAAGCGCTTCCGTCTCTCCAGGACGGTTCCGGAGCAGGTGGGACGCTGCTCACCCGCCGAAGGCAATTCGGAGGAACCAAGTCCCCTTTAAATCGGCCCTCTTGCCAGCATTTGGCCACAACCACTGCCACCACGAGTCTATACCCATAATTGGCCGAGTCGAGGGTTCGCTACGCCCTCTGGGCTAACACTCGGCCGCCCGTGGTACCGTTCATTGTCAACGGCGGGACCGCGCCTGTGGATGTACCGCCACGTCTCTGCTGCACGGCTATCCTGCTAACCGTGCAGAGAGACTCACGTAAGCGGGAGTTGAGGAAATGTACCTCGGCGGCTCTCCCGACGGTCTCACCCTTGGCTTCAGGATCGTGGGTGCGCTACTACCCAAGGCTCCGTGGGGAAGACTTAATCTTACACCACAGCAACCTTCCTTGCGGTGTACATAGAGGACTCACGTAAGCGGGACGCTTGTCCCGACGGTCCTCCCTGGCTGCGGGAACGTGGGTTTGCCAGCCCCCATAGACTCGCAAAAGCGAATCCTCCCTGCGGAGGCAATTATATACACAGGTTTAATAATTAAAAAGTTAACCAAAGAAAGATTTATAGAATTAAGAAGATGTTACAAGGTATAATGTTGCAAAGGCATCCACCGCCGTCTGATATTTCGAAGGGAGCAGAAAGGGGCGGAAAAACGTCTGGGATGTGCGGTCTAAGCAGTACATAACAGAAATTGCAGACGCGGATGGCCGTTCTAATCTCTGCGACGGGCAAACAGTTTGATTAGCGAAAGTCCGCCGCCTCCAGAGAGACAGCTTCCCTTTTTCCGGTAACGAGAGAGGACGGGGAGGAGAAGGTGGATAAATAAAGAAAAAGGATACGGTGGGCATGACAGAGCTGGAGAGAATAGAATATAAGAGAAACGAGAATAAGGTGTTTTCTTTAATGGATGGGGAAAAGAAGAGATAGAAGTTGAGGGAGACAGAAAAAGAACGAAAAGGTACAATTACAATTGGAGTGCGAATGGTACGGAAAAAGAGGAAACGCGTCTGGTCGAAAGGTCAGTAAACTCGACGTGTCTGGCGAGCTGCACGAAATCGGTAACAAACGTGTCGCGAAATCTCCTCGGACCTCTTCGCAATCTCATTCGCTGCACCGTCCCAGCGGTTGTAAGTGTTCGATAAAAAGAGGATAACAAGAAGTGAAACTCAATTTCGGCTGGCTTGTATTTCCCTCTTGCGGACGAAAGAGGGAAGAAGGGAACACGGGAAAAGCGTTTTGCAGTCGTTTGTTTCAATATTTTGGAGCGGCAGCGTATTGCCGATAAGCAAGGAACCTCGTGGATGTTGAAACGTGAATCGTTTACCCGCGATTATCTCTTACGGATCGATAGATCAGACAATCCGACGGATCGTGAATAACGACGGTGGGCTGCTCTCGTTAACGAAATATTAAATAGGAAAAGAGCAAGGGTGGATGGGTGCACGACGCGTTGTTTGTTCGGTGCAGAAGTTTCCAGCTATCGGACACGGTTGCTCCTGCCTGGGCTACGCCGCTGTCGCTGCAACAAAATCAGAGAAAATATATTCGTCAATATTGGAAATGCGCATAAATTCCGCGAGCTCCTTCGGCGAGCCTAAAACTGATCCTCGTCGATACGACGCTTCCTTGTTCTACTCTGGCCATTATTCCTTCCTTCTTTTCGTTCTTTCTTTATCCCGTTTCTTTTCATCGTCGACTTTCACACGATCGCGAGCTTTGGCCTCGTTTACTCGCGCAATTAAATCGACTGCTGCTAAAGCTTTGTTCGCCGCGCGAGAAACTTGGACGAGACAATGCCCCCCATGGCAACGTAATAAAGTCACCAGGCATGTATCTTCACCAGTCGGAACGTTCAAAACGTTAGCAGACCGGTTCGAGCACATACACGTAGACATTATCGTAATGCAGTATTCGCAAGGCTATCGATATTGTCTAACGTGTATCGACCGTTTTTCGCGTTGACTCGAAGCCGTTCCCATCGCCAACATGGAAGCGCCAACCGTTGCTTCGGCCCTTCTTTCTACATGGATAGCTCGTTTCGACGTACCTTTAAAGATAACGACCGACCAAGGACGCCAATTTGAATCGCGACTGTTTGAGGAATTATACCGGTTGCTCGGCGTCAAACACTTATGCACGACGGCCTATCATCCCGCGTCTAATTGGATGGTAGAGCGCCTACATAGACAACTGAAAGCGGCGATCAAGTGTGACGACACTGGGTTGAAATTCTGCCGATCGTTCCGTTAGGCATTAGAACCGCGATAAAGGAGGATCTAAACTCAACGGCAGCCGAAATGATCTACGGCATCGGCATACGATTGTCGGCGGAGTTCTTTTTGCCAACCAATCAGCAGCCCAATTCGGAATGGATGGAGAACGTCAGGCCACAGCCTGTTACACGACATGGCGAAAAGAAAATATTCGTTTTCCGTGAGTTGGAATCTTACGTATTTTTATGACATGACGTGATTAAAGGCCTTAACTAGATGTTAAAGACAATGTTCTTAGGTTCAATAACGAATCCACGATCAACGGGGAAAACTCTTTGTACAATAGAATATATTTTGAGTCACAAAATGACAGACAAGACGATGTGTGTAAACTCTCCGAGGTGATTACAAGAATAAAAGACTGATACGATCACATTTGTCAATTGCATATTCATCGGGGATATCAACAAAATTCTAGGCGCCGTTACTAGGCAAACCCGCGTAGAGCCGTCATTCCTTCCAAGGGCTTGTTTCTAAATACAGCGCGTGTCCCTCAATATTGGCACTTCTTCTGTTAGGTAAAAACGTTCATCCCGCGGCCGTGGCTACGTTCGGGAACCAGTTGTGTCACCTCGAGCCCAAGCCCACTGTCACAAATCTCGGGCAAACACAATCAGATCGTATCTCAACAACTACTTCTAAGTTCTATTATTTTAGTACAGCTATAATAAATAGTTTAGACAAAAGTATCGGGGATCTTCCCAAAATTCCAAAAGAAAGGCCCGTTGTCCCTACATCTCCGACATATATATATATATATACATATATATATATACACATATATATATATATACATATATACATATATATATATATATACACAACCCTGAGAAACAAGTAGCGTGTAAGAAATCTGGAACGCACTTACCATTCATAGAAGACTAAAAAGAAAACACCCCACTGACCTCACTAAAGAAATAAAATAGCCAAACTCGAAGATGGTATCCCGCTGGGGGTAGCCATTCACATATTATTTAGCAATTAAGTTAGAAAAATGTACCAAATGTTCAGCTGGACAAATTAAATAACAATAATAAAAAAAACTTACCATTGGGGAGCGGAAGGAATTTGTTTTGTTTAGAAATTTGGCTGTGTTTGGCAGTAAAAACGAACTGATCGCACGCTCGATGGCCGCTGATCATTGATATTGAGCCGATTGGAGGATGCTTGACCTTCGATTCCATCGGCGATTAGCGCGAGCTGTACTTGGAAAATAATGTTATTAAGGATTCAATAAAATCGTCGAAAGTATTAGTAGAGTTCATTGGTTGACAGAAAGTAAGACACAAATATTTTGGCAATTGTTTGAAATGCTCAAAGTTTTCGCCGACGACTAGTGGTAAAATCGAAGAATGTTGGCGCAATTGAGAAAAGGTAATGTACCTTTTCAAACGGTTGTATCCATGCCAGTCGACAAACACATAAGAGGTTGGTGTTTACCAACATGAGTTTTCATAACGAAATATTTTAGAACTTAAAGTAGACCCAGACGAGTAATTAGCAATCGAGGCTTTTGTTTTCTCGACCGGGCCACTCAAAGAATTCCTAAGACGAACGGCAAATCACAGGCAAACGGGACACCGATGCTGGCAAAATTGTCGGTAACACCCGGGAAATGGGACCGAGTCTTGAGACCAGTAGAATTCGCCTAGAACAATACAGTTTGCAGGTCAACGGAAGAAAGTCCTTCGCTATTGTTGTTTGAAATGAATCAGCTTGGCTTCATTAAGGGGGGGGGGGTAAGGTTTTAAAATTTTTTTTTGCATTTTTTTTTATTTTTTTAGTTGAATGCATAACATCTTAAGGATATTATGTTAAAATTTCAAGTCGATTGGAGCAAAATTGACGAAGTTACAAGTATTTTTATACATGTCAGATGATATTACCTACTCGACCCGACCCTGCTATTGTTACTTCGCAGACATTTTTTTCTCTATATAATACCTAATCTTACTCCCAGATCTATTTATAGTACTTAACGACTTAAGTACAAACCTCCTTATACCTGTACTGTATATTTTGTCAGTGTAGAGTAAAAAATTTAGTGTAGGAGTAAATATTCCATTTTCATTAAGTTTTGTGTTAAATTATTACTAAAATGCCTAAAAAAGTTACTAGATCTGATAGACAATCAACTGGTTCGAGATTATATCGACTTAGAAAAATTGTATCTCCGCATAAACGTAAATACGAAGGCACTTCAACAAATAGCGCGTCAGCTAAAAGAATAAAAGTGACTGTTGAAGATCAAATTACGAAGGATCGTGAAAAATATTATAGGATAATTGATTTTTTATTAGTCTTTTCAACAATTGCTACGCTAGTCAAGAGGTAAACCGATAAAATTCGCTTATGAACGTTTTATACCAGATTTTTTAGTGTTCAAAACTTTAAAGCATTTTCCCCGCAACTCACGTTTTCAAAGTCGGTGCCCCCAATTACTTCAAAACTGCTGCACGATCCTTTTGAAATTTTGAAAACTACTTCCGTACATAATGCTCAAGGTAACGCTGTAGAGTTTTTTCAAATTTGTTAATTATTTTTATTTTAAAATAACAAATTAGCCGAAAATTTTCGCTTTAGAAATGATTTGAGTAAGTGGTGGATTTGTTCTGGGAAATGGTTTTTGATTATTTATAAGACGCTATCATGGTTCACATTGCCAAATGCTTTCTCGATGTCCATGAAGAAGGCTGTACAGTATTGTTTCTCTTCTATTGCAAGTACAATTTCGTTGACGAGTCAGAGTATTTGCTCTATTACTCCTATTTATCCAAACTGAAATGTTTGTCTGTATATACAGGGTGGTTGATAACTTGTGGTACGAGGGGAAAAGTGGTGACTCCACGCGAGAAAGGAAGTCGAAAATATGGAATAAAAATTATTCGTTTGAGGCTCTGCGAGAAATTTATTACGTTATATGGTATAACGTCATATGGTATAACGTTATAACGTATTACGTTATATGGTATAACGTTATAATGTATTACGTTATATGGTACAAAGTCACAGGGTATAACGTTATAACGTATTACGTTATATTTTATTACGTCATAACGTGCTACGTTATATGGTATAACGTTATAACGTATTACGTTATATGGTATAACGTCATATGGTATAACGTCATGTGGTATAACGTCATATGGTATTACGTTATAACGTATTACGTTATATGGTATATCGTTATAACGTATTACGTTGTATGGTATAACGTTATAATGTATTGTGGTATATTTTATAACGTTATAACGAATTACGTTATATGGTATTACGTTATATGGTAAAACGTTATAACGTATTACGTTATATGGTATAACGTCATATGGTATAACGCTATAGCGTATTACGTTTTATGGTATCATGTCATATGGTGTAACGTTATAACGTATTACGATATATGGTATAACGTTATAACGTATTACGTTATATGCTATAACGTCATGTGGTATTACGTTATAACGTATTACATTATATGGTATAACGTTATAACGTATTACGTTATATGGTATAACGTCATAACGTATTACGTTATATGGTATAACGTTATAACGTATTACGTTATATGGCATTATGTCATAACGTATTACGTTATATGGTATAACGTTATAACGTATTACGTTATGTGGTAGTACGTCATAACGTATTACGTTATATGGTATAACGTTATAACGTATTACGTTATATGGTATTACCTTATAACATGTTACGTTATATGGTATAACTTTATAACGTGTTACGAAATACGGCATAACTTCATATGGTATAACGTTATAACGAATTACGTTATATGATATAACTTTATAACGTATTACGTTATATGGTAAATCGTCAGATGGTATAACGTTATATCCTATTACGTTATATGGTATTACGTTATAACGTATTACATTATATGGTATAACGTTATAACGTATTACGTTATATGGTATAACGTTATAACGTATTGCGTTATGTGGTAGTACGTCATAACGTATTACGTTATATGGTATAACGTCAGATGGTATAACGTTATAACGTATTACGTTTTATGGTATTACCTTATAACATGTTACGCTATATGGGATAACGTTATAACGTGTTACGTTATATGGCATAACTTCATATGGTATAACGTTATAACGTATTACGATATATGGTATAACGTTATAACGTATTACGTTATATGGTGTTACGTTATAATGTATTACGTTATGTGGTATAACGTTATAACGTATTACGTTTCATGGTATAACGTCATATGGTATAACGTCATATGGTATAACGTCATATGGAATAACGCTATAACGTATTACGTTATATGGTATAAGGTTATAACGTATTACGTTATATGGCATTACGTCATAACGTATTACGTTATATGGTATAACGTTAGAACGTATTACGTTATGTGGTAGTACGTCATAACGTATTACGTTATATGGTATAACGTTATAACGTATTACGTTATGTGATAGTACGTCATAACGTATTACGTTATATGGTATAACGTCATGTGGTATTACGTTATAACGTATTACATTATATGGTATTACGTTATAACGTATTACGTTATATGGTCTAACGTTATAACGTATTACGTTATATGGTATAACGTCATAACGTATTACGTTATATGGTATAATGTTATAACGTATTACGATATATGGTATTACGTCATAACGTATTACGTCATATGGTATAACGTTATAACGTATTACGTTATATGGTATTACGTCATAACGTATTACGTTATATGGTATAGCGTTATAACGTATTACGTTATATGGTATTACGTCATAACGTATTACGTTATATGGTATAACGTAATAACGTATTACGTTATATGCTGTAACGTCATATGTTATAACGCTATAACGTGTTACGTTATATGGTATAACGTCATCACGTATTACGTTATATGCTATAACGTTATAACGTATTACGTTATTTGTTATAACGTTATAACGTGTTACGTTATATGGTATTACGTTATAATGTATTACATTATATGGTATTACGTCATAACGTATTACGTTATATGGTATAACGTTATAACGTTTTACGTTACATGGTATAACGTTATAATGTATTAGGTTGTATGGTATAACGTCATATGGAAAAACGTCATATGGTATAACGTTATAACGTATTACGTTTTATGGTATACTGTCATATGGTGTAACGTTATGACGCATTACGGTATATGGTATAACGTTATAACGAATTACGTTATATGGTATTACGTCATAACGTTTTACGTTATATGGTATTACGTTATAACGTATTACATTATATGGTATTACGTTATAACGTATTACGTTATATGGTATAACGTTATAACGTATTACGTTATATGGTATAAAGTCACTTTTTATAACGTTATAACGTATTACGTTATTCGGTATTACGTCATAACGTGTTACGTTATATGGTATAACGTTATAACGTATTGCGGTATATGGTATAACGTTATAACGAATTACGTTATATGGTATTACGTTATATGGTATAACGTTATATGGTATAACGTTATAAAGTATTACGTTATATGGTATTACGTTATATGGTATAACGTTATAAAGTATTACGGTCTATGGAATAGCGTTATATCGAATTACGTTATATGGTATAACGTTATAACGTATTACGTTATATGGTAAAACGTCATATGGTATAACGTTATAACGTATTACTTTATATCGTATTACGTCATAACGTATTACGTTATATGGTATGACATCATAATGTGTTACGTTATATGGTATAACGTTATAACGTATTACGGTATATGGAATAACGTTATAACGAATTACGTTATATGGTATAACGTTATAACGTATTACGTTATATATTATAACGTCACATGGTATAACGTTATAACGTATTACGTTATATCGTATTACGTCATAACGTATTACGTTATATGGTATTACGTTATAACGTATTACGTTATACGGTGTAACGTCATATGCTATAACGCTATAACGTATTACTTTATAAGATATATCGTCATATGGTATAACGTTATAACGTATTACGTTATATGGTATAAAGTCACATGGTATAACGTTATAACGTATTACGTTATATGGTATTACGTCATTACGTGTTTCGTTATATGGTATAACGTTATAAGGTATTACGTATTATGGTATAACGTGATATGGTATAACGCTATAACGTACTACGTTATATGGTATTACGCTATAACGTATTACGTTATGTGGTATAACGTTATAACGTATTACGTTATATGGTATAACGTTATAACGTATTACGTTATATGGTAAAACGTCATATGGTATAACGTTAAAACGTATTACGTTATATGGTATTACGTCATAACGTATTACGTCATATGGTATAACGTTATAACGTATTACGTTAAATGGTATTACGTCATAACGTATTACGTTATATGGTACAACGCTATAACGTATTACGTTATATGCTATAACGTCATATGGTATAACGCTATAACGTATTACGTTATATGGTATAACGTGATATCCTATAACGCTATAACGTATTACGATATAAGTATAACGTTGTAACGTATTACGTTATATGGTATAACGTTATAACGTATTACGTTATATTTTATAACGTTATAACGTATTACGTTATATGGTATTACGTCATAACGTATTACGTTATATTTTATAACGTTATAACGTATTACGTTATATGGTATTACGTCATAACGTATTACGTTATATGGTACAACGCTATAACGTATCACGTTATATGGTATAACGTTATAACGTATTACGTTATATGGTATAACGTCATATGGTATAACGTCTTATGGTATAACGTCATATGGTATAACGACTTATGGTATAACGTCATATGGTATAACGTTATAACGTATTACGATATATGGTATTACGTCATAACGTATTACGTTATAAGGTATAACGTTATAACGTATTACGTTATATGGTATAACGTAATAACGTATTACGTCATATGCTATAACGTCATATGGTGTAACGCTATAACGTATTACGTTATATGGTATAACGTTATATGGTATAACGTTATAACGTATTACGTTATATGGTATTACGTCATAACGTATTACGTCATATGGTATAACGTTATAACGTATTACGTTTAATGGTATTACGTCACAACGTATTACGTTATATGGTACAACGTTATAACGTATTACGTTAAATGGTATTACGTCATAACGTATTACGTTATATGGTACAACGCTATAACGTATTACGTTATATGGTATAACGTGATATCCTATACCGCTATAACGTATTACGATATATGGTATAACGTTATACGGTATTACGTTATATGGTATAACGTTATAACTTATTACGTTATATTTTATAACGTTATAACGTATTACGTTATATGGTATTACGTCATAACGTATTACGTTATATGGTACAATGCTATAACGTATTACGTTATATGCTATAACGTCATATGGTATAACGCTATAACGTATTACGTTATATGGTATAACGCTATAACGTGTTACGTTATATGGTATTACGTTATATGGTATAACGTTATAACGTATTACGTTATATGGTGTAACGTTATAACGAATTACGATATATGGTATAACGTTATATCGTATTATGTTATATGGTATAACATTATAACGTATTACGTTATATGGTATTACGTTCTAACGTATTACGTTATATGGCACAACGTCATATGGTATAACGTCATAACGTATTACGATATATGGTATTACGTCATAACGTATTACGTTATAAGGTATAACGTTATAACGTATTACGTTATATGGTATAACGTAATAACGTATTACGTTATATGCCATAACGTCATATGGTATAATGTTATAACGTATTACGTAATATGGTATTACGTCATAACGTATTACGTTATGTGGTATAATGTTATATCGTATTACGATATATGGTATTACGTCATAACGTATTACGTCATATGGTATAACGTTATAACGTATTACGTTAAATGGTATTACGTCATAACGTATTACGTCATATGGTATAACGTTATAACGTATTACGTTAAATGGTATTACGTCATAACGTATTACGTTATATGGTATAACGTTATAACGTGTTACGTTATATGGTATTACGTTATATGGTATAACGTTATAACGTATTACGTTATATGGTGTAACGTTATAACGTATTACGTGATATGGTATAACGTTATATCGTATTATGTTATATGGTATAACATTATAACGTATTACGTTATATGGTATTACGTTCTAACGTATTACGTTATATGGTATAACGTCATATGGTATAACGATATAACGTATTACGTCATATGGTATAACGTTATAACGTATGACGTTATATGGTATAACGTTATAACGTATTACGTTATATGGTATTACGTCATAACGTATTACGTTATATGGTATAGCGTTATAACGTATTACGTTATATGGTATAACGCTATAACGTAGTACGTTATATGGTATTACGTTATAACGTAATACGTTATATGGTATTACGTCATAACGTATTACGTTATATGGTATAACGTTAGAACGTATTACGTTATGTGGTAGTACGTCATAACGTATTACGTTATATGGTATAACGTTATAACGTATTACGTTATGTGATAGTACGTCATAACGTATTACGTTATAGGGTATAACGTCATGTGGTATTACGTTATAACGTATTACATTATATGGTATTACGTTATAACGTATTACGTTATATGGTCTAACGTTATAACGTATTACGTTATATGGTATAACGTCATAACGTATTACGTTATATGGTATAATGTTATAACGTATTACGATATATGGTATTACGTCATAACGTATTACGTCATATGGTATAACGTTATAACGTATTACGTTATATGGTATTACGTCATAACGTATTACGTTATATGGTATAGCGTTATAACGTATTACGTTATATGGTATTACGTCATAACGTATTACGTTATATGGTATAACGTAATAACGTATTACGTTATATGCTGTAACGTCATATGTTATAACGCTATAACGTGTTACGTTATATGGTATAACGTCATCACGTATTACGTTATATGGTATAACGTTATAACGTATTACGTTATTTGTTATAACGTTATAACGTGTTACGTTATATGGTATTACGTTATAATGTATTACATTATATGGTATTACGTCATAACGTATTACGTTATATGGTATAACGTTATAACGTTTTACGTTACATGGTATAACGTTATAATGTATTAGGTTGTATGGTATAACGTCATATGGAAAAACGTCATATGGTATAACGTTATAACGTATTACGTTTTATGGTATACTGTCATATGGTGTAACGTTATGACGCATTACTGTATATGGTATAACGTTATAATGAATTACGTTATATGGTATTACGTCATAACGTTTTACGTTATATGGTATTACGTTATAACGTATTACATTATATGGTATTACGTTATAACGTATTACGTTATATGGTATAACGTTATAACGTATTACGTTATATGGTATAAAGTCACTTTTTATAACGTTATAACGTATTACGTTATTCGGTATTACGTCATAACGTGTTACGTTATATGGTATAACGTTATAACGTATTGCGGTATATGGTATAACGTTATAACGAATTACGTTATATGGTATTACGTTATATGGTATAACGTTATATGGTATAACGTTATAAAGTATTACGTTATATGGTATTACCTTATATGGTATAACGTTATAAAGTATTACGGTATATGGAATAACGTTATATCGAATTACGTTATATGGTATAACGTTATAACGTATTACGTTATATGGTAAAACGTCATATGGTATAACGTTATAACGTATTACTTTATATCGTATTACGTCATAACGTATTACGTTATATGGTATGACATCATAATGTGTTACGTTATATGGTATAACGTTATAACGTATTACGGTATATGGAATAACGTTATAACGAATTACGTTATATGGTATAACGTTATAACGTATTACGTTATATGGTATAACGTCACATGGTATAACGTTATAACGTATAACGTTATATCGTATTACGTCATAACGCATTACGTTATATGGTATTACGTTATAACGTATTACGTTATACGGTGTAACGTCATATGCTATAACGCTATAACGTATTACTTTATAAGATATATCGTCATATGGTATAACGTTATAACGTATTACGTTATATGGTATAAAGTCACATGGTATAACGTTATAACGTATTACGTTATATGGTATTACGTCATAACGTGTTTCGTTATATGGTATAACGTTATAAGGTATTACGTATTATGGTATAACGTGATATGGTATAACGCTATACCGTACTACGTTATATGGTATTACGCTATAACGTATTACGTTATGTGGTATAACGTTATAACGTATTACGTTATATGGTATAACGTTATAACTTATTACGTTATATGGTAAAACGTCATATGGTATATCGTTAAAACGTATTACGTTATATGGTATTACGTCATAACGTATTACGTCATATGGTATAACGTTATCACGTATTACGTTAAATGGTATTACGTCATAACGTATTACGTTATATGGTACAACGCTATAACGTATTACGTTATATGCTATAACGTCATATGGTATAACGCTATAACGTATTACGTTATATGGTATAACGTGATATCCTATAACGCTATAACGTATTACGATATAAGGTATAACGTTGTAACGTATTACGTTATATGGTATAACGTTATAACGTATTACGTTATATTTTATAACGTTATAACGTATTACGTTATATGATATTACGTCATAACGTATTACGTTATGTTTTATAACGTTATAACGTATTACGTTATATGGTATTACGTCATAACGTGTTACGTTATATGGTATAACGTTATAACGTATTGCGGTATATGGTATAACGTTATAACGAATTACGTTATATGGTATTACGTTATATGGTATAACGTTATATGGTATAACGTTATAAAGTATTACGTTATATGGTATTACCTTATATGGTATAACGTTATAAAGTATTACGGTATATGGAATAACGTTATATCGAATTACGTTATATGGTATAACGTTATAACGTATTACGTTATATGGTAAAACGTCATATGGTATAACGTTATAACGTATTACTTTATATCGTATTACGTCATAACGTATTACGTTATATGGTATGACATCATAATGTGTTACGTTATATGGTATAACGTTATAACGTATTACGGTATATGGAATAACGTTATAACGAATTACGTTATATGGTATAACGTTATAACGTATTACGTTATATGGTATAACGTCACATGGTATAACGTTATAACGTATAACGTTATATCGTATTACGTCATAACGCATTACGTTATATGGTATTACGTTATAACGTATTACGTTATACGGTGTAACGTCATATGCTATAACGCTATAACGTATTACTTTATAAGATATATCGTCATATGGTATAACGTTATAACGTATTACGTTATATGGTATAAAGTCACATGGTATAACGTTATAACGTATTACGTTATATGGTATTACGTCATAACGTGTTTCGTTATATGGTATAACGTTATAAGGTATTACGTATTATGGTATAACGTGATATGGTATAACGCTATACCGTACTACGTTATATGGTATTACGCTATAACGTATTACGTTATGTGGTATAACGTTATAACGTATTACGTTATATGGTATAACGTTATAACTTATTACGTTATATGGTAAAACGTCATATGGTATATCGTTAAAACGTATTACGTTATATGGTATTACGTCATAACGTATTACGTCATATGGTATAACGTTATCACGTATTACGTTAAATGGTATTACGTCATAACGTATTACGTTATATGGTACAACGCTATAACGTATTACGTTATATGCTATAACGTCATATGGTATAACGCTATAACGTATTACGTTATATGGTATAACGTGATATCCTATAACGCTATAACGTATTACGATATAAGGTATAACGTTGTAACGTATTACGTTATATGGTATAACGTTATAACGTATTACGTTATATTTTATAACGTTATAACGTATTACGTTATATGGTATTACGTCATAACGTATTACGTTATGTTTTATAACGTTATAACGTATTACGTTATATGGTATTACGTCATAACGTATTACGTTATATGGTACAACGCTATAACGTATCACGTTATATGGTATAACGTTATAACGTATTACGTTATATGGTATAACGTCATATGGTATAACGTCTTATGGTATAACGTCATATGGTATAACGACTTATGGTATAACGTCATATGGTATAACGTTATAACGTATTACGATATATGGTATTACGTCATAACGTATTACGTTATAAGGTATAACGTTATAGCGTATTACGTTATATGGTATAACGTAATAACGTATTACGTCATATGCTATAACGTCATATGGTGTAACGCTATAACGTATTACGTTATATGGTATAACGTTATATGGTATAACGTTATAACGTATTACGTTATATGGTATTACGTCATAACGTATTACGTCATATGGTATAACGTTATAACGTATTACGTTTAATGGTATTACGTCACAACGTATTACGTTATATGGTACAACGTTATAACGTATTACGTTAAATGGTATTACGTCATAACGTATTACGTTATATGGTACAACGCTATAACGTATTACGTTATATGGTATAACGTGATATCCTATACCGCTATAACGTATTACGATATATGGTATAACGTTATAAGGTATTACGTTATATGGTATAACGTTATAAGGTATTACGTTATATGGTATAACGTTATAACTTATTACGTTATATTTTATAACGTTATAACGTATTACGTTATATGGTATTACGTCATAACGTATTACGTTATATGGTACAATGCTCTAACGTATTACGTTATATGCTATAACGTCATATGGTATAACGCTATAACGTATTACGTTATATGGTATTACGTTATATGGTATAACGTTATAACGTATTACGTTATATGGTGTAACGTTATAACGAATTACGATATATGGTATAACGTTATATCGTATTATGTTATATGGTATCACATTATAACGTATTACGTTATATGGTATTACGTTCTAACGTATTACGTTATATGGCACAACGTCATATGGTATAACGTCATAACGTATTACGATATATGGTATTACGTCATAACGTATTACGTTATATTTTATAACGTTATAACGTATTACGTTATATGGTATTACGTCATAACGTATTACGTTATATGGTACAACGCTATAACGTATCACGTTATATGGTATAACGTTATAACGTATTACGTTATATGGTATAACGTCATATGGTATAACGACTTATGGTATAACGTCATACGGTATAACGTTATAACGTATTACGATATATGGTATTACGTCATAACGTATTACGTTATAAGGTATAACGTTATAACGTATTACGTTATATGGTATAACGTAATAACGTATTACGTCATATGCTATAACGTCATATGGTGTAACGCTATAACGTATTACGTTATATGGTATAACGTTATATGGTATAACGTTATAACGTATTACGTTATATGGTATTACGTCATAACGTATTACGTCATATGGTATAACGTTATAACGTATTACGTTTAATGGTATTACGTCACAACGTATTACGTTATATGGTACAACGTTATAACGTATTACGTTAAATGGTATTACGTCATAACGTATTACGTTATATGGTACAACGCTATAACGTATTACGTTATATGGTATAACGTGATATCCTATACCGCTATAACGTATTACGATATATGGTATAACGTTATACGGTATTACGTTATATGGTATAACGTTATAACTTATTACGTTATATTTTATAACGTTATAACGTATTACGTTATATGGTATTACGTCATAACGTATTACGTTATATGGTACAATGCTATAACGTATTACGTTATATGCTATAACGTCATATGGTATAACGCTATAACGTATTACGTTATATGGTATAACGCTATAACGTGTTACGTTATATGGTATTACGTTATATGGTATAACGTTATAACGTATTACGTTATATGGTGTAACGTTATAACGAATTACGATATATGGTATAACGCTAACGTATTACGTTATATGGTATACGTATACGTATTATATGTATAACGTACGTATTACATTATAACGTATTACGTTAGGTATACGTTATAACGTATTACGTTATATGGTATAACGTTATAACGTATTACGTTATATATAACGTTATATAACGTATTACGTTATATGGTGTAACGTTATAACGTATTACGTCATATGGTATAACGTTATACGTATTATGTTATATGGTATAACATTATAACGTATTACGTTATATGGTATTACGTTCTAACGTATTACGTTATATGGTATAACGTTATAACGTTTTACGTTACATGCTATAACGTTATAATGTATTAGGTTGTATGGTATAACGTCATATGGAAAAACGTCATATGGTATAACGTTATAACGTATTACGTTTTATGGTATACTGTCATATGGTGTAACGTTATGACGCATTACGGTATATGGTATAACGTTATAACGAATTACGTTATATGGTATTACGTCATAACGTTTTACGTTATATGGTATTACGTTATAACGTATTACATTATATGGTATTACGTTATAACGTATTACGTTATATGGTATAACGTTATAACGTATTACGTTATATGGTATAAAGTCACTTTTTATAACGTTATAACGTATTACGTTATTCGGTATTACGTCATAACGTGTTACGTTATATGGTATAACGTTATAACGTATTGCGGTATATGGTATAACGTTATAACGAATTACGTTATATGGTATTACGTTATATGGTATAACGTTATATGGTATAACGTTATAAAGTATTACGTTATATGGTATTACGTTATATGGTATAACGTTATAAAGTATTACGGTATATGGAATAGCGTTATATCGAATTACGTTATATGGTATAACGTTATAACGTATTACGTTATATGGTAAAACGTCATATGGTATAACGTTATAACGTATTACTTTATATCGTATTACGTCATAACGTATTACGTTATATGGTATGACATCATAATGTGTTACGTTATATGGTATAACGTTATAACGTATTACGGTATATGGAATAACGTTATAACGAATTACGTTATATGGTATAACGTTATAATAACGGTTATAACGTTATATTACGTTATATGGTATAACGTAACGTATTACGTTATATGGTATAACGTCACATGGTATAACGTTATAACGTATTACGTTATATCGTATTACGTCATAACGTATTACGTTATATGGTATTACGTTATAACGTATTACGTTATACGGTGTAACGTCATATGCTATAACGCTATAACGTATTACTTTATAAGATATATCGTCATATGGTATAACGTTATAACGTATTACGTTATATGGTATAAAGTCACATGGTATAACGTTATAACGTATTACGTTATATGGTATTACGTCATTACGTGTTTCGTTATATGGTATAACGTTATAAGGTATTACGTATTATGGTATAACGTGATATGGTATAACGCTATAACGTACTACGTTATATGGTATTACGCTATAACGTATTACGTTATGTGGTATAACGTTATAACGTATTACGTTATATGGTATAACGTTATAACGTATTACGTTATATGGTAAAACGTCATATGGTATAACGTTAAAACGTATTACGTTATATGGTATTACGTCATAACGTATTACGTCATATGGTATAACGTTATAACGTATTACGTTAAATGGTATTACGTCATAACGTATTACGTTATATGGTACAACGCTATAACGTATTACGTTATATGCTATAACGTCATATGGTATAACGCTATAACGTGTTACGTTATATGGTATAACGTGATATCCTATAACGCTGTAACGTATTACGATATAAGGTATAACGTTGTAACGTATTACGTTATATGGTATAACGTTATAACGTATTACGTTATATTTTATAACGTTATAACGTATTACGTTATATGGTATTACGTCATAACGTATTACGTTATATTTTATAACGTTATAACGTATTACGTTATATGGTATTACGTCATAACGTATTACGTTATATGGTACAACGCTATAACGTATCACGTTATATGGTATAACGTTATAACGTATTACGTTATATGGTATAACGTCATATGGTATAACGACTTATGGTATAACGTCATACGGTATAACGTTATAACGTATTACGATATATGGTATTACGTCATAACGTATTACGTTATAAGGTATAACGTTATAACATATTACGTTATATGGTATAACGTAATAACGTATTACGTCATATGCTATAACGTCATATGGTGTAACGCTATAACGTATTACGTTATATGGTATAACGTTATATGGTATAACGTTATAACGTATTACGTTATATGGTATTACGTCATAACGTATTACGTCATATGGTATAACGTTATAACGTATTACGTTTAATGGTATTACGTCACAACGTATTACGTTATATGGTACAACGTTATAACGTATTACGTTAAATGGTATTACGTCATAACGTATTACGTTATATGGTACAACGCTATAACGTATTACGTTATATGGTATAACGTGATATCCTATACCGCTATAACGTATTACGATATATGGTATAACGTTATACGGTATTACGTTATATGGTATAACGTTATAACTTATTACGTTATATTTTATAACGTTATAACGTATTACGTTATATGGTATTACGTCATAACGTATTACGTTATATGGTACAATGCTATAACGTATTACGTTATATGCTATAACGTCATATGGTATAACGCTATAACGTATTACGTTATATGGTATAACGCTATAACGTGTTACGTTATATGGTATTACGTTATATGGTATAACGTTATAACGTATTACGTTATATGGTGTAACGTTATAACGAATTACGATATATGGTATAACGTTATATCGTATTATGTTATATGGTATAACATTATAACGTATTACGTTATACGGTATTACGTTCTAACGTATTACGTTATATGGCACAACGTCATATGGTATAACGTCATAACGTATTACGATATATGGTATTACGTCATAACGTATTACGTTATAAGGTATAACGTTATAACGTATTACGTTATATGGTATAACGTAATAACGTATTACGTTATATGCCATAACGTCATATGGTATAATGTTATAACGTATTACGTAATATGGTATTACGTCATAACGTATTACGTTATGTGGTATAATGTTATATCGTATTACGATATATGGTATTACGTCATAACGTATTACGTCATATGGTATAACGTTATAACGTATTACGTTAAATGGTATTACGTCATAACGTATTACGTCATATGGTATAACGTTATAACGTATTACGTTAAATGGTATTACGTCATAACGTATTACGTTATATGGTATAACGTTATAACGTGTTACGTTATATGGTATTACGTTATATGGTATAACGTTATAACGTATTACGTTATATGGTGTAACGTTATAACGTATTACGTGATATGGTATAACGTTATATCGTATTATGTTATATGGTATAACATTATAACGTATTACGTTATATGGTATTACGTTCTAACGTATTACGTTATATGGTATAACGTCATATGGTATAACGATATAACGTATTACGTCATATGGTATAACGTTATAACGTATGACGTTATATGGTATAACGTTATAACGTATTACGTTATATGGTATTACGTCATAACGTATTACGTTATATGGTATAGCGTTATAACGTATTACGTTATATGGTATAACGCTATAACGTAGTACGTTATATGGTATTACGTTATAACGTAATACGTTATATGGTATTACGTCATAACGTATTACGTTATATGGTATAACGTTAGAACGTATTACGTTATGTGGTAGTACGTCATAACGTATTACGTTATATGGTATAACGTTATAACGTATTACGTTATGTGATAGTACGTCATAACGTATTACGTTATAGGGTATAACGTCATGTGGTATTACGTTATAACGTATTACATTATATGGTATTACGTTATAACGTATTACGTTATATGGTCTAACGTTATAACGTATTACGTTATATGGTATAACGTCATAACGTATTACGTTATATGGTATAATGTTATAACGTATTACGATATATGGTATTACGTCATAACGTATTACGTCATATGGTATAACGTTATAACGTATTACGTTATATGGTATTACGTCATAACGTATTACGTTATATGGTATAGCGTTATAACGTATTACGTTATATGGTATTACGTCATAACGTATTACGTTATATGGTATAACGTAATAACGTATTACGTTATATGCTGTAACGTCATATGTTATAACGCTATAACGTGTTACGTTATATGGTATAACGTCATCACGTATTACGTTATATGGTATAACGTTATAACGTATTACGTTATTTGTTATAACGTTATAACGTGTTACGTTATATGGTATTACGTTATAATGTATTACATTATATGGTATTACGTCATAACGTATCACGTTATGTGGTATAACGTTATAACGTTTTACGTTACATGGTATAACGTTATAATGTATTAGGTTGTATGGTATAACGTCATATGGAAAAACGTCATATGGTATAACGTTATAACGTATTACGTTTTATGGTATACTGTCATATGGTGTAACGTTATGACGCATTACTGTATATGGTATAACGTTATAACGAATTACGTTATATGGTATTACGTCATAACGTTTTACGTTATATGGTATTACGTTATAACGTATTACATTATATGGTATTACGTTATAACGTATTACGTTATATGGTATAACGTTATAACGTATTACGTTATATGGTATAAAGTCACTTTTTATAACGTTATAACGTATTACGTTATTCGGTATTACGTCATAACGTGTTACGTTATATGGTATAACGTTATAACGTATTGCGGTATATGGTATAACGTTATAACGAATTACGTTATATGGTATTACGTTATATGGTATAACGTTATATGGTATAACGTTATAAAGTATTACGTTATATGGTATTACCTTATATGGTATAACGTTATAAAGTATTACGGTATATGGAATAACGTTATATCGAATTACGTTATATGGTATAACGTTATAACGTATTACGTTATATGGTAAAACGTCATATGGTATAACGTTATAACGTATTACTTTATATCGTATTACGTCATAACGTATTACGTTATATGGTATGACATCATAATGTGTTACGTTATATGGTATAACGTTATAACGTATTACGGTATATGGAATAACGTTATAACGAATTACGTTATATGGTATAACGTTATAACGTATTACGTTATATGGTATAACGTCACATGGTATAACGTTATAACGTATAACGTTATATCGTATTACGTCATAACGCATTACGTTATATGGTATTACGTTATAACGTATTACGTTATACGGTGTAACGTCATATGCTATAACGCTATAACGTATTACTTTATAAGATATATCGTCATATGGTATAACGTTATAACGTATTACGTTATATGGTATAAAGTCACATGGTATAACGTTATAACGTATTACGTTATATGGTATTACGTCATAACGTGTTTCGTTATATGGTATAACGTTATAAGGTATTACGTATTATGGTATAACGTGATATGGTATAACGCTATACCGTACTACGTTATATGGTATTACGCTATAACGTATTACGTTATGTGGTATAACGTTATAACGTATTACGTTATATGGTATAACGTTATAACTTATTACGTTATATGGTAAAACGTCATATGGTATATCGTTAAAACGTATTACGTTATATGGTATTACGTCATAACGTATTACGTCATATGGTATAACGTTATCACGTATTACGTTAAATGGTATTACGTCATAACGTATTACGTTATATGGTACAACGCTATAACGTATTACGTTATATGCTATAACGTCATATGGTATAACGCTATAACGTATTACGTTATATGGTATAACGTGATATCCTATAACGCTATAACGTATTACGATATAAGGTATAACGTTGTAACGTATTACGTTATATGGTATAACGTTATAACGTATTACGTTATATTTTATAACGTTATAACGTATTACGTTATATGGTATTACGTCATAACGTATTACGTTATGTTTTATAACGTTATAACGTATTACGTTATATGGTATTACGTCATAACGTGTTACGTTATATGGTATAACGTTATAACGTATTGCGGTATATGGTATAACGTTATAACGAATTACGTTATATGGTATTACGTTATATGGTATAACGTTATATGGTATAACGTTATAAAGTATTACGTTATATGGTATTACGTTATATGGTATAACGTTATAAAGTATTACGGTATATGGAATAACGTTATATCGAATTACGTTATATGGTATAACGTTATAACGTATTACGTTATATGGTAAAACGTCATATGGTATAACGTTATAACGTATTACTTTATATCGTATTACGTCATAACGTATTACGTTATATGGTATGACATCATAATGTGTTACGTTATATGGTATAACGTTATAACGTATTACGGTATATGGAATAACGTTATAACGAATTACGTTATATGGTATAACGTTATAACGTATTACGTTATATGGTATAACGTCACATGGTATAACGTTATAACGTATAACGTTATATCGTATTACGTCATAACGTATTACGTTATATGGTATTACGTTATAACGTATTACGTTATACGGTGTAACGTCATATGCTATAACGCTATAACGTATTACTTTATAAGATATATCGTCATATGGTATAACGTTATAACGTATTACGTTATATGGTATAAAGTCACATGGTATAACGTTATAACGTATTACGTTATATTTTATTACGTCATAACGTGTTTCGTTATATGGTATAACGTTATAAGGTATTACGTATTATGGTATAACGCGATATGGTATAACGCTATACCGTACTACGTTATATGGTATTACGCTATAACGTATTACGTTATGTGGTATAACGTTATAACGTATTACGTTATATGGTATAACGTTATAACTTATTACGTTATATGGTAAAACGTCATATGGTATATCGTTAAAACGTATTACGTTATATGGTATTACGTCATAACGTATTACGTCATATGGTATAACGTTATCACGTATTACGTTAAATGGTATTACGTCATAACGTATTACGTTATATGGTACAACGCTATAACGTATTACGTTATATGCTATAACGTCATATGGTATAACGCTATAACGTATTACGTTATATGGTATAACGTGATATCCTATAACGCTATAACGTATTACGATATAAGGTATAACGTTGTAACGTATTACGTTATATGGTATAACGTTATAACGTATTACGTTATATTTTATAACGTTATAACGTATTACGTTATATGGTATTACGTCATAACGTATTACGTTATGTTTTATAACGTTATAACGTATTACGTTATATGGTATTACGTCATAACGTATTACGTTATATGGTACAACGCTATAACGTATCACGTTATATGGTATAACGTTATAACGTATTACGTTATATGGTATAACGTCATATGGTATAACGTCTTATGGTATAACGTCATATGGTATAACGACTTATGGTATAACGTCATATGGTATAACGTTATAACGTATTACGATATATGGTATTACGTCATAACGTATTACGTTATAAGGTATAACGTTATAACGTATTACGTTATATGGTATAACGTAATAACGTATTACGTCATATGCTATAACGTCATATGGTGTAACGCTATAACGTATTACGTTATATGGTATAACGTTATATGGTATAACGTTATAACGTATTACGTTATATGGTATTACGTCATAACGTATTACGTCATATGGTATAACGTTATAACGTATTACGTTTAATGGTATTACGTCACAACGTATTACGTTATATGGTACAACGTTATAACGTATTACGTTAAATGGTATTACGTCATAACGTATTACGTTATATGGTACAACGCTATAACGTATTACGTTATATGGTATAACGTGATATCCTATACCGCTATAACGTATTACGATATATGGTATAACGTTATAAGGTATTACGTTATATGGTATAACGTTATAAGGTATTACGTTATATGGTATAACGTTATAACTTATTACGTTATATTTTATAACGTTATAACGTATTACGTTATATGGTATTACGTCATAACGTATTACGTTATATGGTACAATGCTCTAACGTATTACGTTATATGCTATAACGTCATATGGTATAACGCTATAACGTATTACGTTATATGGTATTACGTTATATGGTATAACGTTATAACGTATTACGTTATATGGTGTAACGTTATAACGAATTACGATATATGGTATAACGTTATATCGTATTATGTTATATGGTATCACATTATAACGTATTACGTTATATGGTATTACGTTCTAACGTATTACGTTATATGGCACAACGTCATATGGTATAACGTCATAACGTATTACGATATATGGTATTACGTCATAACGTATTACGTTATATTTTATAACGTTATAACGTATTACGTTATATGGTATTACGTCATAACGTATTACGTTATATGGTACAACGCTATAACGTATCACGTTATATGGTATAACGTTATAACGTATTACGTTATATGGTATAACGTCATATGGTATAACGTCTTATGGTATAACGTCATATGGTATAACGACTTATGGTATAACGTCATATGGTATAACGTTATAACGTATTACGATATATGGTATTACGTCATAACGTATTACGTTATAAGGTATAACGTTATAACGTATTACGTTATATGGTATAACGTAATAACGTATTACGTCATATGCTATAACGTCATATGGTGTAACGCTATAACGTATTACGTTATATGGTATAACGTTATATGGTATAACGTTATAACGTATTACGTTATATGGTATTACGTCATAACGTATTACGTCATATGGTATAACGTTATAACGTATTACGTTTAATGGTATTACGTCACAACGTATTACGTTATATGGTACAACGTTATAACGTATTACGTTAAATGGTATTACGTCATAACGTATTACGTTATATGGTACAACGCTATAACGTATTACGTTATATGGTATAACGTGATATCCTATACCGCTATAACGTATTACGATATATGGTATAACGTTATAAGGTATTACGTTATATGGTATAACGTTATAACTTATTACGTTATATTTTATAACGTTATAACGTATTACGTTATATGGTATTACGTCATAACGTATTACGTTATATGGTACAATGCTATAACGTATTACGTTATATGCTATAACGTCATATGGTATAACGCTATAACGTATTACGTTATATGGTATAACGCTATAACGTGTTACGTTATATGGTATTACGTTATATGGTATAACGTTATAACGTATTACGTTATATGGTGTAACGTTATAACGAATTACGATATATGGTATAACGCTATATCGTATTATGTTATATGGTATAACATTATAACGTATTACGTTATATGGTATTACGTTCTAACGTATTACGTTATATGTCACAACGTCATATGGTATAACGTCATAACGTATTACGATATATGGTATTACGTCATAACGTATTACGTTATAAGGTATAACGTTATAACGTATTACGTTAATATGGTATAACGTATAACGTATTACGTCATATGGTATAACGTACGTTATATGGTATAACGTTATAACGTGTTACGTTATATGGTATTACGTTATATGGTATAACGTTATAACGTATTACGTTATATGGTGTAACGTTATAACGTATTACGTGATATGGTATAACGTTATATCGTATTATGTTATATGGTATAACATTATAACGTATTACGTTATATGGTATTACGTTCTAACGTATTACGTTATATGGTATAACGTCATATGGTATAACGATATAACGTATTACGTCATATGGTATAACGTTATAACGTATGACGTTATATGGTATAACGTTATAACGTATTACGTTATATGGTATTACGTCATAACGTATTACGTTATATGGTATAGCGTTATAACGTATTACGTTATATGGTATAACGCTATAACGTAGTACGTTATATGGTATTACGTTATAACGTAATACGTTATATGGTATTACGTCATAACGTATTACGTTATATGGTATAACGTTAGAACGTATTACGTTATGTGGTAGTACGTCATAACGTATTACGTTATATGGTATAACGTTATAACGTATTACGTTATGTGATAGTACGTCATAACGTATTACGTTATAGGGTATAACGTCATGTGGTATTACGTTATAACGTATTACATTATATGGTATTACGTTATAACGTATTACGTTATATGGTCTAACGTTATAACGTATTACGTTATATGGTATAACGTCATAACGTATTACGTTATATGGTATAATGTTATAACGTATTACGATATATGGTATTACGTCATAACGTATTACGTCATATGGTATAACGTTATAACGTATTACGTTATATGGTATTACGTCATAACGTATTACGTTATATGGTATAGCGTTATAACGTATTACGTTATATGGTATTACGTCATAACGTATTACGTTATATGGTATAACGTAATAACGTATTACGTTATATGCTGTAACGTCATATGTTATAACGCTATAACGTGTTACGTTATATGGTATAACGTCATCACGTATTACGTTATATGGTATAACGTTATAACGTATTACGTTATTTGTTATAACGTTATAACGTGTTACGTTATATGGTATTACGTTATAATGTATTACATTATATGGTATTACGTCATAACGTATCACGTTATGTGGTATAACGTTATAACGTTTTACGTTACATGGTATAACGTTATAATGTATTAGGTTGTATGGTATAACGTCATATGGAAAAACGTCATATGGTATAACGTTATAACGTATTACGTTTTATGGTATACTGTCATATGGTGTAACGTTATGACGCATTACTGTATATGGTATAACGTTATAACGAATTACGTTATATGGTATTACGTCATAACGTTTTACGTTATATGGTATTACGTTATAACGTATTACATTATATGGTATTACGTTATAACGTATTACGTTATATGGTATAACGTTATAACGTATTACGTTATATGGTATAAAGTCACTTTTTATAACGTTATAACGTATTACGTTATTCGGTATTACGTCATAACGTGTTACGTTATATGGTATAACGTTATAACGTATTGCGGTATATGGTATAACGTTATAACGAATTACGTTATATGGTATTACGTTATATGGTATAACGTTATATGGTATAACGTTATAAAGTATTACGTTATATGGTATTACGTTATATGGTATAACGTTATAAAGTATTACGGTATATGGAATAACGTTATATCGAATTACGTTATATGGTATAACGTTATAACGTATTACGTTATATGGTAAAACGTCATATGGTATAACGTTATAACGTATTACTTTATATCGTATTACGTCATAACGTATTACGTTATATGGTATGACATCATAATGTGTTACGTTATATGGTATAACGTTATAACGTATTACGGTATATGGAATAACGTTATAACGAATTACGTTATATGGTATAACGTTATAACGTATTACGTTATATGGTATAACGTCACATGGTATAACGTTATAACGTATAACGTTATATCGTATTACGTCATAACGTATTACGTTATATGGTATTACGTTATAACGTATTACGTTATACGGTGTAACGTCATATGCTATAACGCTATAACGTATTACTTTATAAGATATATCGTCATATGGTATAACGTTATAACGTATTACGTTATATGGTATAAAGTCACATGGTATAACGTTATAACGTATTACGTTATATTTTATTACGTCATAACGTGTTTCGTTATATGGTATAACGTTATAAGGTATTACGTATTATGGTATAACGCGATATGGTATAACGCTATACCGTACTACGTTATATGGTATTACGCTATAACGTATTACGTTATGTGGTATAACGTTATAACGTATTACGTTATATGGTATAACGTTATAACTTATTACGTTATATGGTAAAACGTATATGGTAAAACGTCATATGGTATAACGTTAAAACGTATTACGTTATATGGTATTACGTCATAACGTATTACGTCATATGGTATAACGTTATCACGTATTACGTTAAATGGTATTACGTCATAACGTATTACGTTATTTGGTACAACGCTATAACGTATTACGTTATATGCTATAACGTCATATGGTATAACGCTATAACGTATTACGTTATATGGCATAACGTGATATCCTATAACGCTATAACGTATTACGATATAAGGTATAACGTTGTAACGTATTACGTTATATGGTATAACGTTATAACGTATTACGTTATATTTTATAACGTTATAACGTATTACGTTATATGGTATTACGTCATAACGTATTACGTTATGTTTTATAACGTTATAACGTATTACGTTATATGGTATTACGTCATAACGTATTACGTTATATGGTACAACGCTATAACGTATCACGTTATATGGTATAACGTTATAACGTATTACGTTATATGGTATAACGTCATATGGTATAACGTCTTATGGTATAACGTCATATGGTATAACGACTTATGGTATAACGTCATATGGTATAACGTTATAACGTATTACGATATATGGTATTACGTCATAACGTATTACGTTATAAGGTATAACGTTATAACGTATTACGTTATATGGTATAACGTAATAACGTATTACGTCATATGCTATAACGTCATATGGTGTAACGCTATAACGTATTACGTTATATGGTATAACGTTATATGGTATAACGTTATAACGTATTACGTTATATGGTATTACGTCATAACGTATTACGTCATATGGTATAACGTTATAACGTATTACGTTTAATGGTATTACGTCACAACGTATTACGTTATATGGTACAACGTTATAACGTATTACGTTAAATGGTATTACGTCATAACGTATTACGTTATATGGTACAACGCTATAACGTATTACGTTATATGGTATAACGTGATATCCTATACCGCTATAACGTATTACGATATATGGTATAACGTTATACGGTATTACGTTATATGGTATAACGTTATAACTTATTACGTTATATTTTATAACGTTATAACGTATTACGTTATATGGTATTACGTCATAACGTATTACGTTATATGGTACAATGCTATAACGTATTACGTTATATGCTATAACGTCATATGGTATAACGCTATAACGTATTACGTTATATGGTATAACGCTATAACGTGTTACGTTATATGGTATTACTTTATATGGTATAACGTTATAACGTATTACGTTATATGGTGTAACGTTATAACGAATTACGATATATGGTATAACGTTATATCGTATTATGTTATATGGTATCACATTATAACGTATTACGTTATATGGTATTACGGTCTAACGTATTACGTTATATGGCACAACGTCATATGGTATAACGTCATATCGTATTACGATATATGGTATTACGTCATAACGTATTACGTTATAAGGTATAACGTTATAACGTATTACGTTATATGGTATAACGTAATAACGTATTACGTTATATGCCATAACGTCATATGGTATAATGTTATAACGTATTACGTAATATGGTATTACGTCATAACGTATTATGTTATGTGGTATAATGTTATAACGTATTACGATATATGGTATTACGTCATAACGTATTACGTCATATGGTATAACGTTATAACGTATTACGTTAAATGGTATTACGTCATAACGTATTACGTCATATGGTATAACCTTATAACGTATTACGTTATATGGTATAACGTAATAACGTATTACGTTATATGCCATAACGTCATATGGTATAATGTTATAACGTTTTACGTTACATGGTATAACGTTATAATGTATTAGGTTGTATGGTATAACGTCATATGGAAAAACGTCATATGGTATAACGTTATAACGTATTACGTTTTATGGTATACTGTCATATGGTGTAACGTTATGACGCATTACTGTATATGGTATAACGTTATAACGAATTACGTTATATGGTATTACGTCATAACGTTTTACGTTATATGGTATTACGTTATAACGTATTACATTATATGGTATTACGTTATAACGTATTACGTTATATGGTATAACGTTATAACGTATTACGTTATATGGTATAAAGTCACTCTTTATAACGTTATAACGTATTACGTTATTCGGTATTACGTCATAACGTGTTACGTTATATGGTATAACGTTATAACGTATTGCGGTATATGGTATAACGTTATAACGTATTACGTTATATGGTATTACGTTATATGGTATAACGTTATATGGTATAACGTTATAAAGTATTACGTTATATGGTATTACGTTATATGGTATAACGTTATAAAGTATTACGGTATATGGAATAACGTTATATCGAATTACGTTATATGGTATAACGTTATAACGTATTACGTTATATGGTAAAACGTCATATGGTATAACGTTATAACGTATTACTTTATATCGTATTACGTCATAACGTATTACGTTATATGGTATGACATCATAATGTGTTACGTTATATGGTATAACGTTATAACGTATTACGGTATATGGAATAACGTTATAACGAATTACGTTATATGGTATAACGTTATAACGTATTACGTTATATGGTATAACGTCACATGGTATAACGTTATAACGTATAACGTTATATCGTATTACGTCATAACGTATTACGTTATATGGTATTACGTTATAACGTATTACGTTATACGGTGTAACGTCATATGCTATAACGCTATAACGTATTACTTTATAAGATATATCGTCATATGGTATAACGTTATAACGTATTACGTTATATGGTATAAAGTCACATGGTATAACGTTATAACGTATTACGTTATATTTTATTACGTCATAACGTGTTTCGTTATATGGTATAACGTTATAAGGTATTACGTATTATGGTATAACGCGATATGGTATAACGCTATACCGTACTACGTTATATGGTATTACGCTATAACGTATTACGTTATGTGGTATAACGTTATAACGTATTACGTTATATGGTATAACGTTATAACTTATTACGTTATATGGTAAAACGTCATATGGTATAACGTTAAAACGTATTACGTTATATGGTATTACGTCATAACGTATTACGTCATATGGTATAACGTTATCACGTATTACGTTAAATGGTATTACGTCATAACGTATTACGTTATATGGTACAACGCTATAACGTATTACGTTATATGCTATAACGTCATATGGTATAACGCTATAACGTATTACGTTATATGGTATAACGTGATATCCTATAACGCTATAACGTATTACGATATAAGATATAACGTTGTAACGTATTACGTTATATGGTATAACGTTATAACGTATTACGTTATATTTTATAACGTTATAACGTATTACGTTATATGGTATTACGTCATAACGTATTACGTTATGTTTTATAACGTTATAACGTATTACGTTATATGGTATTACGTCATAACGTATTACGTTATATGGTACAACGCTATAACGTATCACGTTATATGGTATAACGTTATAACGTATTACGTTATATGGTATAACGTCATATGGTATAACGTCTTATGGTATAACGTCATATGGTATAACGACTTATGGTATAACGTCATATGGTATAACGTTATAACGTATTACGATATATGGTATTACGTCATAACGTATTACGTTATAAGGTATAACGTTATAACGTATTACGTTATATGGTATAACGTAATAACGTATTACGTCATATGCTATAACGTCATATGGTGTAACGCTATAACGTATTACGTTATATGGAATAACGTTATATGGTATAACGTTATAACGTATTACGTTATATGGTATTACGTTATAACGTATTACGTTATATGGTATAACGTTATAACGTATTACGTTATATGGTACAACGCTATAACGTATTACGTTATATGGTATAACGTTATAACGTATTACGTTATATGGTATAACGTTATAACGTATTACGTTATATGGTATAACGTTATAACGTATTACGTTATATGGTATGACATCATAATGTGTTACGTTATATGGTATAACGTTATAACGTATTACGGTATATGGAATAACGTTATAACGAATTACGTTATATGGTATAACGTTATAACGTATTACGTTATATATTATAACGTCACATGGTATAACGTTATATCGTATTACGTTATATCGTATTACGTCATAACGTATTACGTTATATGGTATTAAGTTATAACGTATTACGTTATACGGTGTAACGTCATATGCTATAACGCTATAACGTATTACTTTATAAGATATATCGTCATATGGTATAACGTTATAACGTATTACGTTATATGGTATAAAGTCACATGGTATAACGTTATAACGTATTACGTTATATGGTATTACGTCATAACGTGTTTCGTTATATGGTATAACGTTATAAGGTATTACGTATTATGGTATAACGTGATATGGTATAACGCTATAACGTACTACGTTATATGGTATTACGCTATAACGTATTACGTTATGTGGTATAACGTTATAACGTATTACGTTATATGGTATAACGTTATAACGTATTACGTTATATGGTAAAACATCATATGGTATAACGTTAAAACGTATTACGTTATATGGTATTACGTCATAACGTATTGCGTCATATGGTATAACGTTATAACGTATTACGTTAAATGGTATTACGTCATAACGTATTACGTTATATGGTATAACGTTATAACGTATTACGTTATATGGTAAAACGTCAGATGGTATAACGTTATAACGTATTACGTTATATGGTATAACGTCATATGCTATAACGCTATAACGTATTACTTTATAAGATATATCGTCATATGGTCTAACGTTATAACGTATTACGTTATATGGTATAACGTTATAACGTATTACGTTATATGGTATAACGTTATAACGTATTACGTTATATGGTATAACGTCAGATGGTATAACGTTATAACGTATTACGTTATATGGTATAACGTCAGATGGTATAACGTTATAACGTATTACGTTATATGGTATAACGTCATATGGTATAACGATATAACGTATTACGTTATATGGTATTACGTTATAACGTATAACGTCATATGGTATAACGTTATAACGTATTGCGTTACATGCTATAACGTTATAACGTATTACGTTATATGGTCTAACGTTATAACGTATTACGTTATATGGTATAACGTTATAACGTATTACGTTATATGTTATAACGTTTTAACGTATTACGTTATATGGTATAACGTTATCACGTATTACGTTATATGGTATTACGTTATAACGTATTACGTTATATGGTATAACGTCATAACGTATTACGTTATATGGTATTACGTTATGACGTATTACGTTATATGGTATAACGTTATAACGTATTACGTTATATGGTATAACGTTATGACGTATTACGTTATATGGTATAACGTTATAACGTATTACGTTATATGGTCTAACGTTATAACGTATTACGTTATATGGTATAACGTTATAACGTAATACGTTATATGGTATAACGTTATAACGTATTACGTTATATGGTATAACGTCAGATGGTATAACGTTATAACGTATTACGTTATATGGTATAACGTCATATGCTATAACGCTATAACGTATTACTTTATAAGATATATCGTCATATGGTCTAACGTTATAACGTATTACGCTATATGGTATAACGTTATAACGTATTACGTTATATGGTATAACGTTATAACGTATTACGTTATATGGTATAACGTTATAACGTATTACGTTATATGGTCTAACGTTATAACGTATTACGTTATATGGTATAACGTTATAACGTATTACGTTATATGGTATAACGTTATAACGTATTACGTTATATGGTATAACGTCAGATGGTATAACGTTATAACGTATTACGTTATATGGTATAACGTCATATGGTATAACGATATAACGTATTACGTTATATGGTATTACGTTATAACGTATACCGTCATATGGTATAACGTTATAACGTATTACGTTATATGGTATAACGTTATAACGTATTACGTTATATGGTCTAACGTTATAACGTATTACGTTATATGGTATAACGTTATAACGTATTACGTTATATGGTATAACGTCAGATGGTATAACGTTATAACGTATTACGTTATATGGTATTACGTTATAACGTATTACGTTATATGGTATAACGTTATAACGTATTACGTTATATGGTATAACGTTTTAACGTATTACGTTATATGGTATAACGTTATCACGTATTACGTTATATGGTATAACATTATAACGTATTACGTTATATGGTATATCGTTATAACGTATTACGTTATATGGTATAACGTTATACCGTATTACGTTATATGGTATAACGAAATGACGTATTACGTTATATGGTATTACGTTATAACCTATTACGTTATATGGCATAACGTTATAACGTATTACGTTATATGGTATAACGTTATAACGTATTACGTTATATGGTATAACGTCATATGGTATAACGATATAACGTATTACGTTATATGGTATTTCGTTATAACGTATAACGTCATATGGTATAACGTTATAACGTATTACGTTATATGGTATAACGTCATATGGTATAACGATATAACGTATTACGTTATATGGTATTACGTTATAACGTATAACGTCATATGGTATAACGTTATAACGTATTACGTTATATGGTATAACGTCAGATGGTATAACGTTATAACGTATTACGTTATATGGTATAACGTCATATGCTATAACGCTATAACGTATTACTTTATAAGATATATCGTCATATGGTCTAACGTTATAACGTATTACGTTATATGGTATAACGTTATAACGTATTACGTTATATGGTATAACGTTATAACGTATTACGTTATATGGTATAACGTCAGATGGTATAACGTTATAACGTATTACGTTATATGGTATAACGTCATATGGTATAGCGATATAACGTATTACGTTATATGGTATTACGTTATAACGTATAACGTCATATGGTATAACGTTATAACGTATTACGTTATATGGTATAACGTTATAACGTATTACGTTATATGGTCTAACGTTATAACGTATTACGTTATATGGTCTAACGTTATAACGTATTACGTTATATGGTCTAACGTTATAACGTATTACGTTATATGGTATAACGTTATAACGTATTACGTTATATGGTATAACGTCAGATGGTATAACGTTATAACGTATTACGTTATATGGTATAACGTCATATGCTATAACGCTATAACGTATTACTTTATAAGATATATCGTCATATGTTATAACGTTATAACGTATTACGTTATATGGTATAACGTCATATGCTATAACGCTATAACGTATTACTTTATAAGATATATCGTCATGTGGTCTAACGTTATAACGTATTACGTTATATGGTATAACGTTATAACGTATTACGTTATATGGTATAACGTTATAACGTATTACGTTATATGGTATAACGTTATAACGTATTACGTTATATGGTATAACGTCAGATGGTATAACGTTATAACGTATTACGTTATATGGTATAACGTCATATGGTATAACGATATAACGTATTACGTTATATGGTATTACGTTATAACGTATAACGTCATATGGTATAACGTTATAACGTATTACGTTATATGGTATAACGTTATAACGTATTACGTTATATGGTAAAACGTCATATGGTATAACGTTAAAACGTATTACGTTATATGGTATAAAGTCACATGGTATAACGTTATAACGTATTACGTTATATGGTAAAACGTCATATGGTATAACGTTAAAACGTATTACGTTATATGGTATAAAGTCACATGGTATAACGTTATAACGTATTACGTTATATGGTATTACGTCATAACGTGTTACGTTATATGGTATAACGTTATAACGTATTACGTTATATGGTATAAAGTCACATGGTATAACGTTATAACGTATTACGTTATATGGTATTACGTCATAACGTGTTACGTTATATGGTATAACGTTATAAGGTATCACGTTATATGGTATAACGTCATATGGTATAACGCTATAACGTACTACGTTATATGGTATTACGATATAACGTATTACGTTATATGGTAAACCGTAATATGGTATAACGCTATAACGTATTACGTTATATGGTATTACGTTATACGGTATAACGTTATAAGGTATTACATTATATGGTATAACGTCATATGGTATAACGCTATGACGTATTACGATATATGGTCTTACTTCATAACTTATTACGTTATATGGTATAACGTCACATGGTATAACGTTATAACGTATTACTTTATATGGTATGACATCATAATGTGTTACGTTATATGGTATAACGTTATAACGTATTACGGTATATGGAATAACGTTATAACGTATTACGTTATATGTTATTACGTTATACGGTATAACGTTATAAGGTATTACATTATATGGTATAACGTCATATGGTATAACGCTATGACGTATTACGATATATGGTCTTACTTCATAACTTATTACGTTATATGGTATAACGTCACATGGTATAACGTTATAACGTATTACGTTATATGGTATGACATCATAATGTGTTACGTTATATGGTATAACGTTATAACGTATTACGGTATATGGAATAACGTTATAACGGATTACGTTATATGGTATAACGTTATAACGTTTTACGTTATACGGTATAACGTCATATGGTATAACGTTATAACGTATTACGTTATATGGTATAACGTTATAACGTATTACGTTATATGGTATAACGTCATAACGTATTACGTTATATGGTATTACGTTATGACGTATTACGTTATGGCG
>NW_022884831.1:0-24240 GCF_011952205.1 Bombus bifarius | reverse complement strand
CAGCGTCCATCGATGTCTTCAATGAAAGAACATAAGTTTAATAACCTAACTTATCGACGAAATAAATCCCTGGCCCCCGGGTAGCGTGTTAGGAAGCTTCCGTGGTAATTCTTTTAAAAGCAATTAACGAGTGATCTGTTCGCGAATTACTGTATTGTATTATATATTATGTGGCGTCATGATATCATAAGGAATACAAGTCACTATGATTTCTTCGTACTATTTCACAGATGGAGTGTGCAAATTTGACTTTACAATGAACAAAGTCAAACGTGACAATGACAAAATTGTATGTGGCAAAACTGGATACCTCAGAGTTATACAGTGTGTCAAGAAAGTGTTTGTTGTCATCTTATGTCTTTGGGAGGTAATTCTACACCTTCGGATTTGCGAAGATCTGTTGAAAAAGAGGATCACAAAATTGACCTCGAGCATTCTATTGCACGTATTGCGTGTTTGTGCGCGTATTTATCCATCTATGTTTTGCAAAGAACAGTTTGTCCAATAGGGGTTTCACACGCAGCAGTGGGAAAAATAATACTCTCACCCTGAGAGAATTGACCGGCGAGGGCGCGGCAGAGGCCATGGAAGCGCTTCGGTGAGGTGCGCTAGGTCCGTCGCAAATCTGCCCGGCAGGGGAACCGGATTGTTTGGCACGGCGGCTCCGGCGACGAGGCGCGGTGTGACGTGGCTGCATATCGCTCCATTAGGGGGTGTATTGAGCGCGGAGGGGGTGTATCCCTCACACCAGTTCCCGGGCCCCTCTAGATCGCTGCCGGGACGGTCATCGTGGAGGTTTTAGTCCGTTGGCGTCTGCCACTACCACGCCGCTTTTTCCCAGAAGCGACCTGGTGTCCGTGCGGATTTCCTCCACGTTAATAAAAAAAAAAAAGTGGGAAAAATAATACGCCAAAAAGGTGTACGTTATAAGGTTCGCCGTGTGCGAAATTATGTCGTTTGACGAATATTCGATGGTTAGCCGCAAAGAAAATTATAACGCAATCCTTGGAAATATCTTGTTTACGGATGAGAGCGATTCTTCCGATAGCAATATTCTCGATCGTCAGACTGCCAAGATTTAGGCTTGTGAAAGTTCTCACATTATGATACAATGATACAGAGATTCAAGCAGGCTCGAGCAAGTTTGATTTATTATTATATTATTTATATATGTCGGAGATGAAAGGAAAGCCGAAGCCCTTCCTTGGAAATTTTGGGAACATCCTCTAGTACCTTAGCCTAGATTTTATTATAGTTGTAATTGTTTAAGATTTGTAATAAGCGAGATTGAGTTCGAGGTGACAATCGGTCGCTGAACGTAGCCACGGTCACGGGATGGATGTTTTATCTAACGGAGGTCTGGAGTGGTTGTATGTGTTTTCCGAGAAGTGTGGTTGTGGCGGCATGCGGCCTCGAGAGCGGGCCGAGCCACGTGTGATGTTGCCTCGGAGGTGCCGATGCAATGGGACATACATTGTATTTAGTAACCAAAACTCCAGGCAGAAACTGCCTAGCAACGGCGTTTGGAACTTTCTCGATGCTTCCAACGAGTGTGCCTAGCAACGGCGTTTGGAACCTTCTCGATGCTTCCAAACGGGTATAGAAAACAAAATGCAATCGTATAGGGAGAAAAATCTCCACGAGGCTGGCATTCTTGCGATTGCCTTGGAGAGTGATACATCGAGCGTTTTCGAGGATCGCATTTGCGTCTAAGTTAGTTTCGCTTAGTAAGGAGTTATCCCGGTGACCGTGGATTCGTTTGAACTCAAACATTGCTAATAGTATTATTTAATTTAATTATTCGTAGATCGTATTATTTATTAGGCTTAGTGTTTGTTAGACTTATTATTAGTTGTACTTATTATTTGTTAAGCTTAGTGATAGACCTGTATATACGTGTAAATAAAATCTCGGCTTTGTGAAACGATGGCTAGTCCACATGAAGAGTCGTCGCGCGCCCAAAATTCGAATCCTGATCCGACATATATATATATATATATATATATATATATATATACATATATATATATATATATATATATATATATGTATATGTCGGGTTAACATTAGAATTTAAGGCGTGTAACGATTCTTCGTTTGAATTAGCCATCGTTTTATGAAACAGAGATTATATTTACGCGAATATACAAGATTTTACAAAATATTATGAGTATTGAGTTTAATGAATGATAAGATTAACAAATGATAAGTTTAACTAATGATTCCAAACGAATCCACGGTCAACGGGATAACTCTATACTATGCGTAGAATAATTTAAACACAAAAAAATACGATTGCTGAGGCACTCGGTAAATTGCTCGATGTATCACTTTCCAAGGCGATCACACGAATGAATATCTGATGAAAATCTTTTTCGCTGTACCACTGCATTTTGTTCGTTATATGCTCGCTGGAGGCATCGAGAAGCTTCCAATCGCCGCTGCTAGGCAGACTCTGCCAAGAATTTGTTGTATACTCTTTGGAAGCATCGAGAAAGATCCAAACGTCGTTGCTAGGCAGCCTCTGTCTGGAGTCTGATTCCTAATACAACGTGTGTTCCATTCTATCGACATCTCTAAAGTACAATTCTATGTGATTTCTAGGGAGAACAATACAACCGATCCACACCTTCGTCAGGCAAAACGTTTATCCTGTGACCGCGGCTACGCTCGGCGACCAGCTGCCACCTCGAACCCACCCTCGCCATCACATATATCGAACAATTACAAATGACAACAATTGCTTAATTACAGCTATGACAAAATCCAGGCTAAAGCACCAGAAGACTCTCGCAAAATTGCAAAAGGAAGGCTCCGGTTTTCCTTTCATCTCCGACACGTTCTTTTGTGATCCCGTTGGCCGCGGATTCGTTGTCGGGCCTGAGACCATCGTCACTAGTGTCGCGAGTGCCAATTGTCGTGATCAATTGTCAAGACTGTAATAACTCTATTATTGTAATAAACTACACCTGCGTGTACCGTACCAATGGTTAATTCCCGTGAAGATTCATTTGACGCCCACAACCCTACTCCCAGTGCTAATCCGACATACATATTAATATTTTTAAATATTTTTTTTTAATATTAAAAAATTTTTTAAATTTCCCTAATATTTTCAATATTGTGCTCTAAATGTATAAGCTATTTAAATTAAACAAGTTCATCTTTCTCTTTATTTAATTTAAATATAAATTAGTAATAATATAGATATAAATTAGTAACCCCAACCTAACCCCAACGACCGACACCCTCGAACTATTTCAGACGCGACAACGCACGTCCTTCGAACACTAACAACAATATCAGAAACAACCGCCAAGATCGAAGATCGGTACCTCCATCGCAGAATTTTTCGAATACTACAAGACAAAATATCACGTGTAATTATTGTAAAAAACACGGGCATTTAGTGAAAGACTGTTACAAATTTAAAGCCCGAGTAGATGCCGGATTAATCGTACCCTATGCTTCGAGACCATCGGGAAACCAAACACGTCCTTCGGGAGAATGGGGCGAGCCACGAAGGAACGATACGCCGAATCGCCCAAAAGTACAGGCGGCAATCAGGCGACCGGCGCCGACGGCAACAAACAGAACAAGGGCAGCCACCCCCGCGAGATCGACTCCACCACCCATAACGAGAGACAGAGCGAACGCAATGCCGACTATAAGATCGAACGAACAATCACTAAATACTGTGGGCGAGTAATCCCACAACCAAACAAGGTCACAGACAGAGAATCCAGAATCTCAAGACAAAAGGGAAAGAGTGAAGCACAAGCAACCGGCGAAGGAAAATCATCAGGAGTTGAATTCAGATTCGGAAGGCGACCTCTCCGAATTATTTCAGTAAAATTTAACGATTCCCCAACGACCCCAACTGCACGAATAGTTTCCCCAGATCTAAAAACTAAGACGAGTTTATTATTAGACTCTGGATCGGAAATCAACATTATCAAGAAACCTGTTATACTCGATTCAGCCATCATCGACGAAAAGGAATCAATCGAAATGCGAGGAATTACGGCAACGAGCCTGGTCTTCTTAGGGCAGACGGTAATACAGGTTGCGGGCCATCCGGTTGTTTTTCATGTAGTCGATGATTCATTGCTAATCGATCAAGACGGAATCCTAGGATCCGAATTTTTTGCAGGTTGTAAGGCTCGTTTAGATTATGAGGGAAAACATATCAGATGGGGAAATATTTATATTCCCTTCGATAATAAAGAAAAAATAATTATACCGAAGCGAAGTTCAATAACGTGTTCGATTAATATCGCTAATCCAGAGATAAAAGAGGGATTTATTCCAAGAATCGAGCCGAACAAGGGAATCTATTTCGGTAATGCAGTTGTGAGGAATCATAAAGGAAAAGGTTACATAAGAGTAATAAATACTACTTCAAGAGATTAAGAATTTACAACACCAACGATGGTAATTAAGGAATTTGAAAATCCCTCCCCGCTTCCTAGGACAGCGTGTAATACAGTTCTAAAATCGAAGGAAAGTAGACACGATAAAATAAATGAGTTACTACGACTCAAACACTTGAGCGAAGAAGAAAAGGAAAATGTTAAAAAGTTGATTCGTAATAATCAAGATAGGTTTCATATTCCAGGAGATACATTGGAAGCAACCGAACTTCTGGAACATAGGGTAATCACGACGGACAATATACCCATCAATACTAAACAGTATCGATATCCGCCAATACATCGAGAAGAAATAAATCGACAGGTCCAAGAGCTACTAGATACGGACGTAGTGGAACCATCAATATCTCCATATAACTCCCCGTTATGGATTGTGCCCAAAATAACCGATTCGCAAGGAAATAAGCGCTGGAGACTAGTCATCGATTATAGAAAATTGAACGATAAAACGATTGGCGATGCCTTCCCACTACCCAACATTACAGAAATATTGGATCAATTAGGAAGTGCAAAATATTTTTCCACGTTCGACTTGGCATCGGGCTTTCACCAGATCCGTATGTCACAGGAAGATGCCCACAAAACAGCATTTTCGACACCATACGGGCATTTTCAATTCAAAAAAATTCCCTTTGGATTAAAGAATGCCCCAGCAACATTTCAACGGTTGATGAATTCAATATTATCTGGTCTGCAAGGAATAGAACTATTCGTCTATCTGGATGACATAGTGATTTATTCCACGTCTCTCCAAGAACACGAAATTAAATTTAATAAATTAATGGAAAGACTGAGGAAAGCTAAATTACGATTACAACCTGATAAGTGCGAATTTTTACGACACGAGGTGAATTATTTGGGACATATAATTAGCGAGGATGGCGTGAAACCCGACCCAAAGAAAGTCGAAGCCGTATCAAAATTTCCACGACCGAAGAGGGCGAAAAATATCAAACAATTTCTGGGACTAGCAGGATATTACAGAAGATTTATACCCGATTTCTCCAAGGTCGCAAAACCATTGACACAACTATTAAAGAAAGACACTCCCTTTAAATGGACAGAAGATCAGGAAAACGCATTCAATAATTTAAAGACAGCGTTAGTGACGAAACCCGTCCTGCAATATCTAGACTTTTCTAAACCCTTTAACCTTACTACAGACGCATCAGGATATGCAATAAGCGGTGTACTGAGTCAAGAGCCAATCGGAAAGGATTTGCCGATTGCGTATGCCTCAAGGCTATTAAATCCCGCCGAACTACCATATTCTACCATAGAAAAGGAGTGTCTGGCAATTGTTTACAGCGCAATGCACTTCCGACCGTATCTTTACGGAAGAAAGTTTACCATCGTAACCGATCATAAACCTTTAGTGTGGATGCATTCTATCAAGGTTCCTACTTCAAGAATTTGGAAATGGAAATTAAAACTATCGGACTTCGAATTTGATATTGTATACAAAGAAGGCAGGGCGAACGCAAACGCAGACGCATTATCTAGGAACCCTCCGGAAGTTTGTTTACTGTTGAGGTTATTCGGTGTGTAAACAGAGAAAACACGTGGATAAATTGTAAGGTAGAAAATATATTTAAATAGAAGTGTAATAAGTAAAAATACAATTTGAGCTGGTCCAGATCCGCACGCTAGCTGTGTTACCTAATAACTGAAAAACCCCGAAGCCAACGTCGCCTGTCTACTGTTTATGGCCTGACTTCGTCGCAGTCTTTTGTCTACACGCTGTCGATGGCTTCAGTGCTTGAGAAAACTAAAAAAGACCAGATGTAGAGTTTTCTTAGAAGTGGTAACCACTTCAACACCCTCCCTAAAACTCTACATCCCTACAAACAATTATCTCAAATTTACAAATTATCTCTTAATATTTTCTAACTCTTGTCGTAAATATCTGAAAATTAATTTGTCAATGCCTTCTCAAGTACATTTGCCAGCCGCCTTTCTCTTTTCCATACAAATTAATTTATTACACAAAAAACTAGAAGACTAAACAGATCATGTAGAGTTTTTCCTCTTTTTTTTTGAGAAGTAATAATCACTTCGACACCCTCCCTAAAAACTCTACATGTTTACAAACAATTACCTCTTAATATCTTTTTTACTTTTCAAACCTAACTTTTTCCTTAAATATTCAAATCTCGGTTTTGGCAACGCCTTTGTACATATATCTGCCAATTGCTCTTCGTTTTTTACATACGTTATATCAATTTCGCCTCTATTGTATAAATCTGGCAAGAAATGATATCTTACGTCAATATGCTTACTTCTTTGATGGAATTCTGGATTCTTAATTAATTTCACGGCACTAGTATTGTCTACACATAGCATATACTTGAGGATCTCTAATTTACATTCAAGAAATATTTTCTTTGGCCACATAATTTCTTTCGCTCCTGAGGCTGCACTGACATATTCAGCTTCGGTCGTAGATAGAGCTATACATTGTTGTCGCTTACATTGCCATGTGATGGCCGCATTCGCATACTTACATACAACGCCTGATGTCGACTTTCTTGTTTCTTTGTCGCCTGCATAGTCAGCGTCGCTAAAGGTTTCGAGACTGCCTGCTTTTGTATATAAGAGTCCCATGTCTGCGGTCCCTTTTATGTAGCGCAAAATTCGTTTGACTAATTTCCATTGATACTGGTTTGGATTCTCTAAGTGTCTCGCCGCTATATTTATTGCGAAACTAATATTTGGCCTACTTACGGTTTGTAAAAACATTAAGTTCCCTACGGCTTCTCTGTATGGTGCGTTACAATCATTATCGCCTATGTTACTTTCGTTCCAATTGGTCTCGATAGGTGTAGAAACACTCTTTGCCTCATTCATATTAAATTTTTCCAATATGTTTTGGATATACCTACTCTGATGAATGAATATTGAACCATCTTCTAATCTATTAATTTCAAGTCCAAGAAAACTCTTTACTTCTTTCGAACTCGTAATTTTGAATTCTTTATTTAAATCATCGAAGAATTTATCAATTAAAGATTCGTCTGAAGCTGCTACCAGTCCATCGTCTACGTATATGGTCATCAACATTAATTTGTCGTCTTCTGTATAAATATAAAAACAAGGATCTGCGTTACTCTGATAAAATTTTAAGTTCGAGATAAATTTTGTGAAACGTTCCGTCCAACATCTTGGAGACTGCTTTAAGCCATATAGGCTTTTTAGCAATTTACAAACCCGATTTGTACCATCATCATAACCTTTAGGTTGTTTCATATAAATATCTTCTTTCAGACTTCCATATAAGAATGCGGTTTTAATGTCGAACTGTCCGAGGTGTAAATTATTTTTGGCTGCAATACTGAGCATTAATCTAATTGTGTCAAACCGAGCAACGGGACTATATGTTTCCTTATAATCTATGCCTTCTTTCTGTGAACACCCTTTTATTACAAGTCGCGCTTTGTATCGTTCCGAGTTGTCCGGATTTAGCTTTATCGTTAAAACCCACCTATTGCTAAGTACCTTCTGATCTTTAGGTCTTTCTACAAGTATCCACGTCTTATTTTCATGGTGCGATTTCATTTCATCATTCATAGCTGTTTCCCATAACTCTTTCTTTTCGGATCTCATCGCTTCGTTAAAATCCACCGGTAATTTTTTCGCTACGTACGTTACTGGGTTACCATAAAAATCGGTTCGTTTGATCTTATCTCTATCTCTCAATTGTCTCACATTGTCGCTAGTTCCATAAGGTTGTTTTTCATGTTCACTCTCTGCACTTTCATACGTACATGCTCCATCGTTCTGCGCACTCACATCTTCGCGCTCGACAATTTTCGGTAAACTTAATTTTACGAATTTCGCATTTTCTAGTTCAGGCTTAAATATTACGTCACGGCTTAATATTACATTTTTTACTGTTGGCACGTACACTCGATACCCTCGTCCGTCATCTAAATAGCCTACCAAATATCCTTTGTTAGCCTTTTTGTCAAGTTTTGTCCTTTTCTCTTCAGGTATGTGAGCAAAGCACTCAGTACCGAAAACCCTAAACTTTTCTAAATTCGGCGGTTTCCCGTACCACAGTTCATATGGTGTTTTCTTATCTTGTCTTGTCGGCCCCGTCTTATTTATGACATGTACTGCTGTGTTCATGGCTTCGGCCCATAAGAACAGCGGTAGATTTGGTTTCGAATATAGCATCGACCGACCTGCCTCTACTATTGTTCTATTTTCCCTTTCTGCGACACCATTCTGTTCAGGAGTGTATGGGACGTTAATCGTGTGCCTAATTCCCTGACTTCTTAAAAATTCTTTGACTTCTTTATTTTGGAATTCTTTCCCTCCATCACTATGAATTTCTTTAATTTTATCCTTAAATTGATTTTCAACTTCTAGGCAAAAGGTTTTTAGTTTTTCAATTACTTCTGACTTACGTCGTAAGAAGTAAATCTTTGTGAATTTTGAAAAATCATCTTTAAATGTCAGAAAATACAGTTTCTTGCCTAATGACTCGACTTCCATAGGTCCACATACATCCGTATAAATAATTTCGCGAGGTTTAGTCGCCCGATTGATTTTCTCGTGAAAACTCGATCTATGCTGTTTCCCGTACGCGCAACCTTCACAGAAAAAGTTATTATCCTCTACAACTTTCATATTTGAATTCTTTAAGAATTCTTTAACATGTCTGATGTTCTGATGACATAGCCGTTCGTGCCATAACTGCAATGTGTCCGCGTTTGACTCCGTTCTATTGCTAAAATTACAAACTGACGGTATGATAACTCGCATATCTACTTTATACAAATTTCCGATAACAGAACCTCTTGCTATTATTTTCTGATTTTGTAAAAATATGCAATTGGTCCCTTCCTTTGAAATACAAAAATCTATGCCCCTTCTTGCGACAGATCTAATCGAAAACAGATTTCTTTTCATACCTGGTACGTATAGAACATCGTTCATTGTACATGTTACCCATTTGCCGCCCGCAAAAGTCTCTACTCTGATTTTTCCTTTGCCGCACGCATCCATGAACGTACCATCGCCGATCTCTATCTTCACCGTGTTATCGAATTCTTCGAAAACGCTGAACCATTCCCGTCGTCCTGTCATGTGATCCGTAGCTCCTGAGTCGATTATCCAAACATCAGGGTTTGCCGCTTGTATCGCTGAGGTACTTCCTAATAGACCAATTCCGCTGTGATCTCGATTTTGGTTTCTAGGTTCCTGGTTGTCTCTACTGTTGCTTCTTTTGTTATTTTTAAAACAGTTTTTGCTGGTGTGGCCTTTCCTTTTGCATATAAAGCATCTAAAGCAATCCTTCTTTAGATGGCCAACTTTTCCACAGTTAAAGCAACTTGGTCCTTGTTTCTCGTATTCACGTTTACTTGACTGCTTCTGCTGTTCCCTTTTATAATTATTACCTTTTGTTACCAGTGCCACCGATGTTTCCTGGTCGTCTTCCTTCCATCTAATTTCTTCCGTCATCAGCCTGGTACTAAGCCTGTCTAAGGTCTCCTTTTCTTCTTCCACGGAATCCCACGCACTGTGAAAATGATCGAATTTGTTTGGTAACACCGATAAAATGCGTGTTATCAGCATTTTCTCGCCATTTTCACTCCCAAGGACTTTCATCTTCGCCGCTATGAGTTCCAACTTTGATAGGTTGTAAGAGACATTTTCAGATTCTTCCCATTTAAAATCGAAGAACTGCTTCTGGACCATATTTAAATTCTCATCCGACTTCATGTCATATACTGTATTCAGCTTTTTCCACATTTCATGTGCTGTCGTGCAACATAAGAGAAGATCCAACGGTTTCTTTTCTACTGAGGTCACGATTAATTTTCTCGCTAATCGATCTGCTTTCAAAAATCTTCCACGAGCGATTTCTTTCTCCGCGCTGTTACCTGGATGACACAAATTCCCTTCACACACGTTGATCAGGTCGTCATCTTCCTCCAAAAGTGTACGCATAACAAAACGCCACTGGAGACAATTTTCTTCGCCGCGTAACATCTCGACCTTCGCACTTGCTGATTCCATTTTAGCACTATCCCTTATTTTACTAAGCACAACACTTTAACAATTTATTCACTTCACGTTGCTACCTTGCAATTTACAGCCCTGGGCCCATAACCTGTTGAGGTTATTCGGTGTGTAAACAGAGAAAACACGTGGATAAATTGTAAGGTAGAAAATATATTTAAATAGAAGTGTAATAAGTAAAAATATAATTTGAGCTGGTCCAGATCCGCACGCTAGCTGTGTTACCTAATAACTGAAAAACCCCGAAGCCAACGTCGCCTGTCTACTGTTTATGGCCTGACTTCGTCGCAGTCTTTTGTCTACACGCTGTCGATGGCTTCAGTGCTTGAGAAAACTAAAAAAGACCAGATGTAGAGTTTTCTTAGAAGTGGTAACCACTTCAACACGTGCCATTGTTTTCGTACATTTTTGATATTATAGCTTCATAAATTTCTCCATCCTCTGAGTATATTGCACGATAAGGTGCTCCTATGATCCATTTCTATAGAGAAAAGATGTGTATACAAATAAATATAAGTAAATAGCAAAATAAAATAATTTGCTTCTTAATCAATATATTTAATAATATTCTGTATCAAATTTGTAATATTCTATCAAAATCACAACCTTATGTAATTTACTTGCGTGTTTAGGTTGCTTAAGATTTTGTAGGTTTTCTTTCGGTTGAGAATTTCCAACATCCATTCCCATTCGCTTGATAACTTCTTCTTTTGCTAAATTTATTGCTTTATCATATGCTTCTATTAATACACTATCATCCCAAACATTATCATTGGCTGTGTCTGTATCCTTTTGAGATAGCAAATTATACGTTATTAATATTGATACAAGTATTTTATTATCAAACTATTGCAAATTATCATATATGTCATTTTTCAAAAATTGACTAAAAGGTAGTGGATACTGTTAATTACTATTATGCTAAAATCTTGTACTAAAATAATGTTAAAACCATTACGTTTCCATTACCATACATACGTTTCCATTTCCTCGTATAAAAAGAACATTCATATCATCTGCCATTTTAAAATAACATCATTTAAATATTGAATTTGCTTCTGAAATATTAATTTGTCTTATTTCTTCAACTCTAACACATTGTAAACAATGATGACGTTATACCAACTATAATACTAAAAATCTATTCTCCATTCATTCGAAAGATTATTTTTTGAAGCAAGGTTAACATTGAATGTTCACAAACTTCAATAACTGTATTTTACTTTCTTTATAATATCTAACAATATATTAGAATACTATAAAAAAATATTGTATGCACAAGAAACTGTTTATAGCGAAATAGCAAAAGAATTAATCACATATTATAACTAAAACGAGATTGTTAAGTAGATTATATTATACTGCATATGCGTTAGTGTTCCAGCTGGTAAATATAGTTTTTATATCTGAAGATAAATAAGATTTGATTCTATAAAATTGCATAATGAATTATACATCTATCTATTACTATTCGTATTTCTCCTTAGTTGTATGTTGTCAATAGCATCAATCACGAACATATAAATAAATATAGAAGAAAACGTTCTGAAATGGAAAGGGAAAAATGAACATGGAAGACAAGAAAGTTTTCTTCAGGTTTAGCGTATGCGTGATACGCCTTGAATGTCTCAGATAAAGATAAAGATACTCTGCTCATTTCTATTTGTTCCGCAGAACGAGAAATTTGTTGTCTTTCATATTGGTTTTTACGATTCAATTTTTGGGCAGTTTTCCCTAGCGAGTGTCGGTCCCTGTTTGATATAACCAGACCGTAATTTATACAGATATGTATTATAGATATATATTTGTAAAACTGAAATCAGATGAAATAAATGTTGCCTGAGGTTTTAAACGTTTAATAAAAACAATATTTCATTTGGAAAAAATGTAAGATATGTAAAATTACACATTGATCATTTTGCTGGTCTTGTATCATAAAACGTGTGGCCCGAAGAGCATGTCACGACCGGCATATTTCAAATCCGACGGACTGACGATAGAGATAAAGCACTCGGCGACAATGTATATCGCTGAAGTGCCTAATGAACCATCAACATCCCAACGGTCCTTCCACCGAAGGTTCTAGAAGAAAGAGCACGTGGCAACGATCGCGGACGCCTAGCAAATGCATGGACGGTGGGGATGTTGAGGGATGACAAAAGAAAGTAATCGGATCCGATCGAAAGTAAAATCATAAGAGTCAGTCTTAGAAAGTCACGCCAAGAGTTCGGAAGTAGATTGTAAAGTGTATTGATGTTAGAAAAAAAATAAAGTTTTCTTTTTTGTATTTTTTACCTCAAATTCCTTTTTTATTTTGTTATTTTACGTGACAACACCATCGGCGCCTGGATGAACCTTGATAACTCAGCCCAAAGGCCAATGCATGGAGGGAACGTTGTCCTCTCTGAGGATGACGATTGTGCCCTTTTGGATGCTGTGTCCACCCTTGCTCCATTTATTGCGGTTGGTTAGCTCGTTCAAATACTCCTTATGCCAGCGGTTCCAAAAATGTTGTTTAAGCTGTTGGATATGCTGCCATTTGGAGAGTCGGTTCGATGGAATGTCCCTGAAATCTCGATCACGTAAGCACATTAATGAATCGCCAATGAGGAAATGTCCGGGAGTGAGGGCTAGGAGATCATTTGGATCGGTGGAGATAGAAGTTAGCGGGCGGGAATTGAGGACTGCTTCTATTTCTATGATAAGAGTATTACGGTGTTAAGCTCATATGTTTCTGTTTCTCCACTCGCGCTACATTTTCTCGATGTCGCCAGTGAGTACGTACTGATGAGCGCGGAATCTAATTAATATACAAAATAAATTGTGAATTGATTCGAGAATATAGGATTTCCCCATTTTCATGATTATCGTGATTTTTGTATAAATATATTTTTTAACATACTAATAATTAGGTACTTATAAATTAGTATTATCAATTATTTTGCATTTATAATTCCGCCTCTAGTATAAGTGTTAATTGAAAACTAACTTTATGTTTCAAAAAGTACTAGCAAAGTCGTTGAGTAACAAGCCACTGATGCTAACACAAATAGCATTGTCGTAATTAAATATTTCTAAATATTCATTTTTCATTTTGAACCTGTAGAAACAATTTATTATATATACTATTAGCTAAGTAATTGCATATTTAATTAAGTCGAAATATAAAACTTAGTTATTTTGATAATTTAGAAAATAAAAAACTGACAAACATTTCAATTTAATTTATGGTTGGAACAAAAGACAGTTATTTTTCATTAATTGAAATATTGCAATGCAGAGTACTTTCCAAAATACGCCGAGAGTATTCCTGATGGTGAAACGAGCGTTGCTTCATCGAACGCAGCTAAAGAAAACAACATCTATGTAGTTGGTGGTACGATGCCTGAAATAGAGGGCGATAAATTGTACAATACCTGTACTATTTGGGGTCCCGATGGAACTTTGATAGCAAGACACCGAAAGGTAAGTAATATATTCCTTTATGGCTTTGAAGTTGAAAATATTGGGGTGAAGAAAGTGACTCTATCTAGGAATAATTTAGGAATATACATATGTACATACGTATACTATAACCAATTCTATAATTTACGGTTTATAAAATACGTTATGATACGGGAAACGCCCATTTTTGTTGTAATGTGTTTGTTGTTGTATAAATTTTTCACATACGAAAATACTTATTTTTTCTCCTTTTTAAACATTATTAAATGATAAGATTTTTTAATAAAAGAAAGTGATAAAAACGCTGTCAGTTATTAAATAAAAAATAATTAAAGTTTAGGAGTTGGTAACTTTGATATTAAATTACAAAAGTTGCAGCAATAGAATTAGCTACCACATTTTTATGTTATTAGGTACATCTATTCGACATCGACATTCCTAATAAGATTACTTTTCGAGAGAGTGATTCACTCAGTCCTGGTAACTCCCTAACAACGTTCGATGTGAAGGGCTGCAAAATAGGTATTGGCATTTGCTATGATATTAGATTCGAGGAAATGGCACGCATTTATCGGAACAAAGGTACAGTAACTTAATCGATCAATACTTAACTGCAAAAAATTAAATATCTTTCTTAAATATATTCTATATAAAATTAATATAATCTGTAACTCTGTATAAAAAGAAGCTTAATTTAAAAAACCAGTATATTTGCTGAAAATGAAACAAATAAAAGAATTAAAAGCACAATAAGAGGACTGTCCTCGCATATTCAGAAATGATGGAATGTGAACCGTGCAACTACGAAGTTAATTGGTATTCGGTGGTTTCATATTTTCTGCTTCTCTGGGTTAGGTTGCCAAATGCTGATATATCCAGCGGCATTCAATATGACCACTGGACCATTGCACTGGTCATTACTTCAGCGTTCCAGAGCGAATGATAATCAATTATACGTTGCCTGCATATCACCGGCTCGTGTTCCTTAAGCAAGTTACGTCGCAAGGGGACATACACAGTTGACCAATCCCTGGGGAAAGAATCTTTACGATTTGGAAACTCAAGAGAATATGGCAGTCACCGATATCAAAAAAAAAAAAAAAAAAAAAACTGGCGAACCGTGTGTTACCACAATGAGACACGCGATGCTATTTGTCGCTTTAAATTGTGCCGCAACTCGTTTTTGAGATCTTTGCCAGGGGCGCGTTAAAACATGCTGAAAATATATTTCTGGCTTTTCTGGGGTTTAACTGAAATATGACAAATAACGTTGTAAAACATATGCACTTATGACTTACAGAGTAATTGAGTGTACAAAATATATAGTATACAAAATAGCCAGCGATTTAGGGCTTTAAAAGATCAAAAGGAAAGAAAAGAAAAGAAAAGAAGAAAGATAATATGTTGTGGCAGTCTAAGTCGATCTAAGAAAATAGATAAAGGGAGGGAGGGGCAAAGCTAGTTAATCTGGAAAGAATCCAAGCGTCAATTTCAAGCATTTACAGAGAATCAAGCGGTCTGGGTAAAGTCGTGAGTTGAGCAATTATCCCGCGTTAGGTTCAATCAGGTTAGTCCCACGCGAAATTGATCCAACCATGCGAAAACGAGTGTATTCTGATTTCTGTCGCAGATACTTCTGGCTAGTGCAGTACCTACACGGTGGTTGTTGAAATAGCCGCTTCTCATCTATTTTCCGCAGCGCGGACATCATCCTTTGATCCCTTACGACTAACGAAGTTTTCGAAGATGTACGGCAGTTTGAGATTCTACTTGAAAATGATCATGATTGCGGTCTGTGTGCCGTCTGCTCTTCTTTTTGTCCTTTCGTTAAAGACTGGTAAGTTGATACTGATTAATTATGCGATCGAAACCATATATAATGGCTACAAAAATGCCGCTAATATAATATTCCTTCTTTCTTGTATCTGTCTGCCTCTCAGGTCGTTTTACTAATTACAATAAGTAATTTCGACTTCTTTGCGCTCTCTTTTAACGCATTCGAGACCAAAAGAATTTCATATCAGTCAGTAGGCAAGGGTATAATATACATATTTTATATATAACTTATGTAGTAATGTATATATCATGTTAATTTCATATTTTTTTCAATATAGAATTATTATATATGTCGGGTTTACATTAGAATTACGGTTAGGGGCGTGAAACGAATCTTCGTGTGGGTTACACGTTGTCGTTATGCAATAGAGAAGACATAGACTAGTGCAAATACGATTATTACAGAACCGGACAAGTAACCGTGGTAGTTAGGTACTCGAGAAACTAATGACAATGATCCTAGGTTCAATAACGAATCCGCGGTCGACGGGATGATAGATGAACGTACTCACAAAATCAAAGTCGGACGCGTAATATTCACTGATCGTAAAGAGTTACTCCTTTCATCAATGAGATCGCGAGCGAGAATGCCTTTCCCGTCCCGATGATACCACAGAGGAAAACTATAATGGGGTGTGTCTAAGGATACGAGATCATCGGGTTCGTCGAGAAAAGCCTTCGTTCAGAAAGTAAGGCAAATTGGCGTTGCTGCTAATTGGTCAATCTCCATATCGGTGGTTAGAAAAAGATGCTAGCCGCCCTCGAGGGAAAGTTGCTAGTGGTAGACGCCGCTCGTTGAAAAATATGTCTCCCCTATCTTCCCGTAATTGGGCAAAGACTGTTTGTCTGTTTGAAGGACTTTAGTTAACTAAACCTTAAGATTTATAACGGGCCCTCGGGCTAGCCGAACATGTACTGCGGAGACGCATCGACATCTGGCAATCATCTTACTCGAAGAATAGGGTCTGCGTGTGGCGAGCCACGGGACAGAAACCGTTGGAATGTTTACTGTCGCGTGTCGCCACGAATATTTCTTTTAAGGAGAGCTATAGAATTACTCCATACCTTTGTTAAACAAAGCGTTCATCCCGTAACCGCGGCTACGTTCGGCGACTGACTGTCGCCTCGAGCCCAAGCTCATTATCACAACTCTCGAACAATTACAATCGGATTGAATAACTACAATTGTTCAATTACAGACTCCGGTGTTCTTTCATCTCCGACATATATATATTTTTTACATTTGTAGTTGCGCACAGATTTTATTAAAGAAAAGTGTTAACAATGTGTTTTCATGATTTATTTCTCGCGACTGACTTCCATTAATCCCTAATATTCCTGTCGCTACACGCGTGTAAATCTAACATGGCTGCTCATAAATGTCATCAGTAAAGTTATAGTGACGAGTCTTTAGTTTTGCTTGATATCGAAGTAATTTTCCGTCTGCCGCTCGTTTTTCCTTATTCTACCGCAATTAGAACATTTATTTATTAATATTGTTTTAAAGTGACAAAAGTATTGTTCGTGTGAATATACGTGTATATATATATATATATATATATATATATATATATATATATATATATATATATATATATATACGTATTCATATGCATATTTCTCCTGGCAGTGTAGTATTCATACGAAATGAAATGTCAATTATTTATTTATCCTTTACCGGAATGTAGGCTAGTTTTAAGTATGTATCTTAGATTATCGGTTTGATAGAATTCGCACACATATATATATTTCTGACAATGTAACCTTCATTTCTTTAATAATACAATATTGTATGTTTTATGTATTCGTTAAACTATTAGTTTTTGATTTCATGTATACTTATATTTCATAAATTGATAATATTGTATTTATTGCATAGTATTGGAAGCACTGTCTCTAATATTTACTAGGTTATTACATGTTCGGCATATATGTTTATACTTATATGTAACTCTCCAAATTGATTGAAATATATTTATATATATATATATATATATATATATATATATATATATATATGTCGGGTTTACATTAGAATTAGGGTTAGGGGCGTGAAACGAATCTTCGTTTGGGTTACACGTTGTCGTTATGCAATGGAGAAGACATTGACTAGTGCAAATACGATTATTATAGAACCGGACAAGTAACCGCGGTAGTTAGGTGCTCGAGAAACTAATGACAATGATCCTAGGTTCAATAACGAATCCGCGGTCGACGGGATGATAGATGAACGTACTCACAAAATCTAAGTCGGACGCGTAATATTCACTGGTCGTAAAGAGTTACTCCTTTCATCAATGAGATCGCGAGAAAGAATGCCTTTCCCGTCCCGATCATGCCACAGAGGAAAACTATAATGGGGTGTGTCTAAGGACACGAGATCATCGGATTCGTCGAGAAAAGCCTTCGTTCAGAAAGTAAGGGAAATTGGTGTTGCTGCTAATTGGTCAATCTCTATATCGGTGGTTAGAAAAGGATGTTAGCCGCCCTCGAGGGAAAGTTGCTAGTGGGAGGCGCCGTTCGTTAAAAAATATGTCTCCCCTATCTTCCCGTAGCTGGGACAAAGACTGTTTGTCTGTTTGAAGGACTTTAGTTAACTAAACCTTAAGATTTATTACGGGCCCTCGGGCTAGCCGAACATGTACTGCGGAGACGCATCGACATCTGGCAATCATCTTACTCGAAGAATAGGGTCTGCGTGTGGCGAGCCACGGGACAGAAACCGTTGGAATGTTTACTGTCGCGTGTCGCCACGAATATTTCTTTTAAGGAGAGCTATAGAATTACTCCATACCTTGTTAGGCAAAACGTTCATCCCGTGACCGCGGCTACGTTCGGCGACTGACTGTCGCCTCGAGCCCAAGCTCATTATCACAATTCTCGAATAATTACAATCGGGTTGAATAACTACAATTGTTTGATTACAGCTATAGTAGACTCTAGGTTACAATGTTGCGGGGTTATCCAAAATTCCAAAGGCTCCGGTGTTTCGTTTGTGCATTCAAATCCTTATTCGCGTGTTTGGTATAGAATGGTTTTCTTGTTCTTGTTACGGCGCGTGCGGAGCGCGGGACGTGACATCCCCGCCCTTGGAGTTCAAATTTCCAAAGGAAATTTGACTGATGGTATCTCTGAGTTCGCTCAAGGCGGACGTAGATGTCGTTGGTAGTTGGGTGACTACCGGTGTTATCGATATCCCTTGAGGTTGTGCTGTTTGATCATCGATATTTCGTCTTCTTTTGAGGTATAGTAGCGGGTGGGTGACTGAGCCGCATATTGCTCCTAATAGGGCGATTCCGCATTCGTAAGTTTCACGTAACTGGTATCCGTGTGCGGCTATATATATTATTGTCTTGATTAGTTTAAATATTGCCAGTATTCCAAATATTGCTGCACTGACAGTTCCAAATTCCATAAAACCAGTCCATAAGCTTGATACGGTATTTTTCGCTATTGTCGTTAATGTGTTTTGTCCATCATTCCCAGGATGTTTACTGTTCCAGGGACGATTGTTTTTCCTGTTGCTCCTCTGGCCAATGCGTTCAAGACTGCAGATTTTCTGCCGGGAACATGACGTGGTCCCGTAGTGCATCGAGGTCTTTTGGGTATACATTCCGCTCGTGGCCAACGACGATGGTGCTGAATATCGCCACGTTTGGCGCACGTCCGGGCGGAGTTCCTGTGGTGCGATTCCTTTGCCAAACGGGTAGTTCCGAGTAGCATTTTGTTGTATGTCGTACCTTTACTTGTACCGGAATGCATTTGACTATATGGACCGCTTCTCCTGCGATCAAAGCCATGTGTCCTGGGTTTTGGTTATGGTGTATGCAAATTCGTCGGGCGGTAAGTTTGCCAAGCTTAAAGCGTTCTCTATTAGTTTCTTCTGTGTGGTGTATCTTTGTGTCAGTGTATCATGGTATAATGTTTTCATTTCTCGAGTTTATCAGAAATAGGAATAACCTTTTATAGAAAAAGAAAATTTTATATTTATATATATTTGTTAAGGAAATTCGAGGATATGGGAATACAAATTATTGCCTACATTTCCCACACAACAGTTATACATCTATATTACTCTCTGAAGAACGTCTTGCACGCACGCTGGTCGCCAACCGACTATCCTAGATTCTTCTAACATCTGGCAACAGTCTTTTGTCTCCACTAAGACCTTGACGCCCTCTGGCCCTTACACACACTCTCATGTACAGTGTAAATGTATCACTTCCCTAACAATGTTATATTTTTTTTCTTTCCTTTTTTCTTCTTCCCCTTTTTCTTTTTTTTTTGTTTTTTTTTATTGTTAAAACCTGTGTTTTATTTTAGGTTTTACGTACTTGTTATCAGTGAAAATAAACATTATGAATACTACTTGGATTGTAATTATATACATATATGCGTACGTATTGGTAAGTAGTATAAATGAGATTTGTTTTATTGTTATAAATATATAAGTATATATCATCAATAGGAATAAATATCACAAATGTACCTTGTTTTCGAGTATATATATATATATATATGTGCATGCAATGGTAAATATGACGGCTTATTTTTATGAGTCACTTGCATTATCAATGGAAGTGAATGTTATAAATATCGCCTACTTTACAACATGCGTGTATATATATATAGTGGTGAACATAAGTGAAAATTATATGCATAGTTATAAATGTTGTTTGTTTACAGGTGGATAGCATCAGTGTTTGGTTTCGTGAGTGGCGTACAAATACTTTACAGTTCCACTGTGTGGATTGCTATTCATGTTCTTCCATCCGTCGTTCAGAAAATGGTTGATGAGTTCGGCATCAGTTCTGTACACACATATAAAAATAGTTAATGTATATATGTAGTATCGTGAGTGAGAGGCCTGGGAGTTGGCGGGTGAACCGCGTGGAATGTCGCGAGAGCCGACGCGTTTGTTTTTGATCGCGTAGTTTTGGAAAGAGGAGACCTACATGATCTTGGCCACGAGCGGTTGCCAAGGGGCGGGAGAAAAGGAATCAACAACAGAGTTTGCGAGTGGCGTTGCCGAGAGAGTGTTGATTGCATTTTGTGAAAGTCGAGTCGTTATCTAATTATTTAGTTGTGCTGTTTTCTGTACGTTTGGTGTGAATAGTTCAGGTTGAACAACAATCGTTTTTTTCTGTCCGATTAACATCTGTATCATCCATTCCTTGTAAATATATTATATCACGATATTACATATATATATTATTTATTTTTTTTTATATATATAATTTTCGTTTGGATCTGTTCCTTTGTACGAATACTGTATCCCTGTATATAATATAACATATATAATATGTTATAATTATGTTAGTTGTTATTTATTATATATATTTTCCTTAACTCTCTCCCCCTTTTTCTTGTGTTTTTTTTTTTTATTAGTACCTAACATTGCTATTATGATGCTGTATTGTATTGCATTGGCTGTTATTTGTATGTGCGCGCGACGAATTTTTCAACATGGTCGCTCGCGTGTCTCTTTGGTATGGCGTTGGTTTAATGTCAACAGTAACGTGTTGTTGAAATAACTAATTAATTGTTAATCACTATAATTTTATTTAGTAGTGTTTTGTAATATTGTTTTGTGTTTCATGATATTGTGTGTGTCAATACCGTGTGCTACTTTAATGCGATAGCATGGATTGTATTGTTACCGAATTTCAATAGTCATTGTTTCGATTATACGTGACTTGCATTTATGTAAGTCTCGTTTAATTTAGTTAATGTTTTGTGTATTGTGTTACCAGTTATTTCGTGTAGCATAACTTTATTCCTTTGCACCGAGTTCAGTCATGTCTTGTCGTTAATATTTAGTTAGTCTATCTTGATTAATATATATATTTAACAAATATTTAAGAAACAATGGCGAGTGTAGTGGAATCGTTGGACGAAGAAATGGTTTTGACATTGTCGGAAAAGCTTAAAGCATGGGATCCGAACTTTCGCGATATGAGTGCAAAACTCGCCGAATTACAAAGCGGCTTATTCGAACTTAAAACAAAACAAGAACCTAAAACACCCGTATCGCCGCCGACAACGCAACAAGAGACGGTCCAGCCGAGTGGACATACCCAGCCAATTAAGCTAAAAGATGCGATCGAATCGGTGCCAGTGTTAGACGGATATCGACCATCGGTATTCCACTTTTTAAGAGCTTGTGAGCGCGCGCGAAATATGATTCCCAGATATCAAGAACCTCAATTGGTAAAATTGTTAGTAAATAAGCTCCGTGGACACGCGCTCCTCGCCATCGAAGACACAGAATTAATGAGTCTAAACGATTTCGGAAACAAATTAAAGGATCTATTCGGCCCAAAGAAATCTCTTAACGAATATAAAGGGGAATTAGGAACGATATTTCAACGACCCGGGGAAGACATATTACATTATATGGATCGCGTTAGAAATCTTAGATTGGCAATAATGGACGGAGAAAGAGGCGACTACGGCATCATATCCCCCGATATCCAAGATACTATAGATTGGGAAACGAAAGAAGCTTTCGTTAAAGGACTTCCGAACGAGGTATATGTGCGAGCAGGGTACCATACTTTAGAAGATGCGTATCGTCAAGCCGTCAAAGCAACACACGAATTGAAACAAATAACCGATAGAACGCGACCCCAACGACCGACACCCTCGAACTATTACAGGCGCGACAACGCACATCCATCGAACACTAACAACAATATCAGGAACAACCGCCAAGATCGAAGATCGCTACCTCCATCGCAGAATCTTTTGAGTTCTACAAGACAAAATATCACGTGTAACTATTGCAAAAAACCCGGGCATCTAGTGAAAGACTGTTACAAATTTAAAGCCCGAGTAGATGCCGGATTAATCGTACCCTATGCTTCGAGACCATCGGGAAACCAAACACGTCCTTCGGGAGAATGGGGCGAGCCACGAAGGAACGATACGCCGAATCGCCCAAGAGTAAAGGCGGCAACCAGGCGACCGGCGCCGACGGCAACAAACAGAACAAGGACAGCCACCCCCGCGAGATCGACTCCACCACCCATAACGAGAGACAGAGCGAACGCAATGCCGACCATAAGATCGAACGAACAACCACTAAATATTGTGGGGGCGTCATCCCACAACCAAACGAGGTCACAGACAGAGAATCCAGAATCTCAAGGCAAAAGGAGAAGAGTGAAGCACAAGCAACCGGCGAAGGAAAATCATCAGGAGTTGAATTCAGATTCGGAAGGCGACCTCTCCGAATTATTTCAATAAAATTTAACGATTCCCCAACGACCCCAACTGCACGAATAGTTTCCCCAGATCTAAAGACTAAGACGAGTTTACTATTAGACTCTGGATCGGAAATCAACATTATCAAGAAACCTGCTATACTCGATTCAGCCATCATCGACGAAAAGGAATCAATCGAAGTGCGAGGAATTACGGCAACGAGCCTGGTCTTCTTAGGGCAGACGGTAATACAGGTTGCGGGCCATCCGGTTGTTTTTCATGTAGTCGATGATTCATTGCTAATCGATCAAGACGGAATCCTAGGATCCGAATTTTTTGCAGGTTGTAAGGCTCGTTTAGATTATGAGGGAAAACATATCAGATGGGGAAATATTTATATTCCCTTCGATACTAAAGAAAAAATAATTATACCGAAGCGAAGTTCAATAACGTGTTCGATTAATATCGCTAATCCAGAGATAAAAGAGGGATTTATTCCAAGAATCGAGCCGAACAAGGGAATCTATTTTGGTAATGCAGTTGTGAGGAATCATAAAGGAAAAGGTTACATAAGAGTAATAAATACTACTACGAGAGATTACGTATTTACAACACCAACGATGGTAATTAAAGAATTTGAAAATCCCCCCCCCCCCACCCCGCTTCCTAGGACAGCGTGCAATACAGTTCTAAGATCGGAGGAAAGTAGATACGATAAAATAAATGAGTTACTACGACTCGAACATTTGAACGAAGAAGAAAAGGAAAATGCTAAAAAATTGATTCGTAATAATCAAGATAGGTTTCATATTCCAGGAGATACATTGCAAGCAACCGAAGTTCTGGAACATAGGATAATTACAACGGATAATATACCCATCAATACTAAACAGTATCGATATCCACCAATACATCGAGAAGAAATAAATCGACAGGTCCAAGAACTACTAGATACGGACGTAGTGGAACCATCAATATCTCCATATAACTCCCCGTTATGGATTGTGCCCAAAAACCCGATTCGCAAGGAAATAAGCGCTGGAGATTAGTCATCGATTATAGAAAATTGAACGATGAAACGATTGGCGATGCCTTCTCACTACCCAACATTACAGAAATATTGGATCAATTAGGAAGTGCAAAATATTTTTCCACGTTTGACTTGGCATCGGGCTTTCACCAGATCCGTATGTCACAGGAAGATGCCCACAAAACTGCATTTTCGACACCATACGGGCATTTTCAATTCAGAAGAATGCCCTTTGGATTAAAAGATGCCCAAGCAACATTTCAA
>NW_022884830.1:0-14292 GCF_011952205.1 Bombus bifarius | reverse complement strand
ATTCTCCCGTGATAGCAACAGTCAGTTCAACAATCATCGAGAATACACCTAATGGCTCCATTCACAACCAACACACCAACTGGCAGCTCTTCAGAGAAGTCTTTACACACTCAACCTCAGCCTTCACCCCACTAAAAACAAAGGAAGATATCGAAGCAGCCACGGAATACTTAAACACGAGCATAATAAAAGCAATCCGCCTCTCCACACCGACAAAGCCATCTAACAGCAAACAAGAATATCCCCAATACATACTAAAAAAAATAGCAGAAAAACGTAGACTAAGAAGAGTATGGCAGACCCATAGAACACCGGAGGACAAACGCAAACTTAACAACGCAACTAGAAAGCTATCCAGAACCTTAAAAAACTATAAAAACGACTGCTTCCATAAATACCTCGCCAGCTTATCCCCCACAGCCGACGCCAACTACTCACTATGGAAGGCCTCCAGGAAACTCACACGCCCCCCACAAATAATCCCACCTATCCGCCGTCCGCAAGGTGGATGGGCGCGAAGCCCTATAGAAAAAGCCGACCTGTTTGCTAAACACTTGTCAAAAGTATTCAAACCCCATTCCCCCAAAGCCGCCGCGGACGTTACTGAATACCTGCACACCCCCTTCCAAATGTCCCCTCCTATCGAACCCTTCTCCTCTGCAGAGACTATAGAAACAATCAGTCGCCTAAACCCCAAGAAAGCAGCAGGACACGACCTAATAAGCAATAAAGCAATCAAGGAACTTCCCACAAAAGGGATAGCACTCATCACATCGATTTTTAATGCTATCCTTCGCCTGGAACACTATCCTAAGGCCTGGAAAATCTCATTGATTACCCTCATCCCTAAACCCGGTAAACCGATATACGAAACCTGCTCCTATCGCCCAATCAGTCTTTTACCTACCCTGTCCAAACTATTCGAGAAGATGCTCACGAACCGACTCCTTCCAATCCTAGAGAACTTGAAAACACTCCCAGATCACCAATTCGGCTTCCGAAAACATCATTCTACAGTAGAGCAAATCCACCGCTTAACTCATACGATCAGCCAAACACTCGAAAAGAAAAAATATTGCTCAGCGGTTTTCCTAGACATCCAACAGGCATTCGACAAAGTATGGCATGAAGGGCTACTATACAAGCTTAAAAAGATCCTACCTCACCCCTACTACTCCATCCTAAAATCTTACCTAACCAATAGACAATTCATGGTTAAATGCCTAGACGCCACTTCCGCAACATTCCCAATAGAAGCCGGCATACCCCAAGGTAGTGTCCTCGGACCCCTACTGTACTCCATCTACACTGCCGACCTACCTATATCAAACGATATAACAATAGCGACATTTGCAGACGACACAGCGCTATTAGCTACCCACGCAGACCCGGTAATAGCCTCATCCACTCTCCAGCGAAGTCTCGACTCCATGGAAAAGTGGTTTCACAAATGGAGTTTCAAAGTCAACGAAAAGAAATCCTCACATGTAACCTTCACGCTCCGAAAACAAACCTGCCCCCAGGTCACCATCAACAATGCAACAGTTCCTAGCAGGGACACAGTCCGATACCTGGGCATGACCCTGGACAGGAGACTAACGTGGAAGACACACATCTCAGATAAAACGAAGCAACTAAAGGACAAACTAAAAAAACTCTATTGGCTCACGGGCCGACGCTCCAAACTAAACATACAGAATAAAATTACCCTCTACAAGACCGTAATAAAACCTGTCTGGACCTACGGAATCCAACTATGGGGAACAGCAAGTAACTCCAACATCGAAATACTACAACGATTCAAATCGAAAACGCTAAGAGCCTTAATAGACGCACCTTGGTATGTTACCAACGAAACCATCCATCGCGACCTCAAGATACCTACAGTCAAAGAGGAAATAGCAAAATATAGCGACAGATATAGCAAAAGAGTCAACAAACACCGAAACCCCCTAATCACTGGACTACTCGATACGACGGACCAGATTCGCAGGCTGAAGAGGCACTACCCGCTAGACCTAAACGTTAGATTCATTTAATTATCCAAATTAAGCATATGCACTTACTTATAATACTTATAAATTATACCTATCTATAATAAGTATTAACTTATTGTAAATAAACAGCCATGTCACTGCGCCACGCCAGAAAAATTACTGAAAATTCTCAACGCGAGAATTGTTTGTAATTTCAACAAATAAATAAAAAAAAACGTGCATTAACGTTTTCAAATCCATTTTTTATTTTCAAAGAACATCGTATTTGTACTCGGTATTGCCAGTAAGTATCATGAAGAGACGAAACTAAGTATTGTTTAAAATAGTATATAGACATCTAGATATAACATTCAATGATTTTTCCCTCACTTATTGTAAATTATTGATATTGTAAAATTATAATTGTAAAATTATATAGTAAATGATATTGTAAAATTATATAGTAAATGATATTGTAAAGTTAAATAGTAAATTCACACGATGTTCAAATAATTCGAAATAACGATAGACCAAAAGCTGTTTAAACGAGACACAAGAATTAATCGTGCATTTTATTAAAAAGTTAAGTACGGATAAAAGAAAGAAAATTTTCGAACTTTTTTCGAAAGAACATACATTTATTATATATTGTATTCTTTCAAACACAATAATACCTTCCATAAAGGAGCACAGCTCAGATGAGACTTTTTATAGTTAAACTTTTAACGTACTCATAGACACGAAATTTTTTTTTTAAGTAGAACTGTTACATTTTACGACACGTATAACATCGAACATTTACCAACATAGCGATGCCAGCGTACATATATGTAATATCGTGATATAGTATATTTACAAAGAACGGACAGTAGAGATGTTAATCGGACAGAAAAAGACGATTGTTGTTCAACCTGAACTATTCACACCAAATGTACAGAAAACAGCGCAACTAAATAACTAGATAGCGACTCGACTTTTACCAAAACGCAATCAACACTCTCTCGGCAACGCCACTCGCAAAACTCTGTCCTTGCTCAACTCGCACTCCGCTTTTTTAATCACACTCTGTTTTTCGAATGACTCATCGTTCCTTTGTCTTTTTCTTAGCCCCACCACGCACGTGCTCCGCAACCGCTCGTTGTCAAAGTCACGTAGGCCTTTTTTTGCGTAACCTATTCGACCGAAAGACCGACGATACATCGTTGGGCCTGTCGGTGCTTCGACTTTCTCGCGACATTGTTTATAGTTCGCCCGATATCTCTTAGGCCTTTGTTCCACGATACTACATATATATGTCGGAGCGGACATTAGAATTAGGGTTAGGGGCGTGAAACGAATCTTCGTTTGGGTTACACGTTGTCGTTATGCAATAGAGAAGACACTGACTAGTGCAAATACGATTATTATAGAGCCGGACAAGTAACCGTGGTAGTTAGGCACTCGAGAAACTAATGACAATGATCCTAGGTTCAATAACGAATCCGCGGTCGACGGGATGATAGATGAACGTACTCACAAAATCTAAGTCGGATGCGTGATATTCACTGGTCGTAAAGGGTTACTCCTTTCATCAGTGAGATCGCGAACGAGAGAGCCTTTCCCGTCCCGATGATGCCACAGAGGAAAACTATAATGGGGTGTGTCTAAGGATACGAGATCATCGGATTCGTCGAGAAAAGCCTTCGTTCAGAAAGTAAGGGAAATTGACGTTGCTGCTAATTGGTCAATCTACATATCGGTGGTTAGAAAAAGATGCTAGCCGCCCTCGAGGGAAAGTTGCTAGTGGGAGACCGCGCTCGTTGAAAAATATGTCTCCCCTATCTTCCCGTAGTTGGGACAAAGACTGTTTGTCTGTTTGAAGGACTTTAGTTAACTAAACCTTAAGATTTATAACGGGCCCTCGGGCTAGCCGAACATGTACTGCGGAGACGCATCGACATCTGGCAATCATCTTACTCGAAGAATAGGGTCTGCGTGTGGCGAGCCACGGGACAGAAACCGTTGGAATGTTTACTGTCGCGTGTCGCCACGAATATTTCTTTTAAGGAGAGCTATAGAATTACTCCATACCTTTGTTAGACAAAGCGTTCATCCCGTGACCGCGGCTACGTTCGGCGACTGACTGTCGCCTCGAGCCCAAGCTCATTATCACAACTCTCGAACAATTACAATCGGATTGAATAACTACAATTGTTCAGTTACAGACTCCGGTATTCTTTCATCTCCGACATATATATACTGGTGTACTGGTCATCTTTTTTCCACACGTTTTTAGCTTTTTAGCTGTTTGTGTATGGGCGCCTAATCAGCCAATCAGAAATAGCCGGTATTCTATGAATCCTTTTCTTCAATGCTCGAAGAGCTGGATATTTATCCAAAGCTGATGCCCCAAACATATACTCGAAATTTTCAAGGGCCGCTGCAAACACGAAGTCCGCCCATGTCGTCTGAAAAAAGGTTTGTATACATTTATTTTGTACCTCCTCTATTAAACAATTTTTTTAATTTACCTTGAAAAATGTGAAAAATCGAACTCTTAACTAAAGATCACTAGCTTTTTAGGAAGAATTTGGATTTTTATTTTATTGTCAGAATTTAATGGATAATTCTAGAAACTTCAACCTTTGGAGGTATTTGTTAATTAACAATGACAAAACTGGTATTATATAAAAAAGAGTAATGTGTATCCTGAATCAATGTCGAATGGAAATTAGACAGTTCTATAAAAATAAGCCTTCTCACGATTCCACAACTTCATAGCTTAATTAAATACAATTCTTCGGCGATATAATTACAAATACATTTACAGGAATTGTGTAATATGATAAATATCTCGTTAAAGAAATTGAAATCGTAAACTCTAGATTCTAGTATTCTTTCACTTTCATGTTTCCTGTGAGCCCTTCAATCGCTAAATATTTTGCAATGAAACACGTATTATTAAACAACATAATCATACTAAATTAATTTAATGTGACTATTTATTATTATTATATAATAACACAGTGATGAAAGAAATAAACTGGTCAAGTAATCTAAGGAACCATAATACGTATCTATGTCAGTGACAGTGAGAAAAATTCAGATATCTGTACTTAAGTGATTACACTTATAAGTATCATTATATATTATATGTCGGAGATGAAAGGGAAGCCGAAGCCCTTCCTTGGAAATTTTGGGAACATCCTCTAGTACCTTAGCCTAGATTTTATTATAGTTGTAATTGTTTAAGATTTGTAATAAGCGAGATTGGGTTCGAGGTGACAATCGGTCGCTGAACGTAGCCACGAGGTGCCGAGGAACCATGAGGTGCCGATGCAATGGGACATACATTGTATTTAGTAATCAAAACTCCAGGCGGAAACTGCCTAGCAACGGCGTTTGGAACTTTCTCGATGCTTCCAACGAGTGTGCCTAGCAACGGCGTTTGGAACCTTCTCGATGCTTCCAAACGGGGATAGAAAACAAAATGCAATCGTACAGGGAGAAAAATCTCCACGAGGCTGGCATTCTTGCGATTGCCTTGGAGAGTGATACATCGAGCGTTTTCGAGGATCGCATTTGCGTCTAAGTTAGTTTCGCTTAGTAAGGAGTTATCCCGGTGACCGTGGATTCGTTTGAACTCAAACATTGCTAATAGTATTATTTAATTTAATTATTCGTAGATCGTATTATTTATTAGGCTTAGTGTTTGTTAGACTTATTATTAGTTGTACTTATTATTTGTTAAGCTTAGTGATAGACCTGTATATACGTGTAAATAAAATCTCGGCTTTGTGAAACGATGGCTAGTCCACATGAAGAGTCGTCGCGCGCCCAAAATTCCAATCCTGACCCGACATATATAAATATGATATTTCGAATGGTATCATTTATCAATCATTAAACAAGAGTGTCATATCCAGAGAAATGATTTTACATATCTTAATCTTTGCTTTGATTACGATAGTAATAATTTCTATCAAACTTGATGAGGAAGATACATGAATAATTATCTAAAAGCTGAGAATCTTGGCAAATTCATTTGTACATAAACTAACAGAAGTGAATTTTAAAGATACACTCTGCTCTCAACAATTAAAGCTGTCTTGTCGCAACAAAGTTTCAATAATTTTTTATGGACAACATGGCCCAGTTTGCACAAAGACTAAAAATTTTAACATTAAATTTGGATAAAAAATCTTACGGTAGAAGGAATGATATATCCTTCATATTCGCCAATAATCTGGTCGAATTTAGTCAGGTACAATGGTATTGTTTCGTTCAAAAGTTGATTCATCCTCGCTTCCTTCCTTTCAGGATCCTCCTCCATGCGACAGTAGCAGATAGCTGAAACGTATATGAAACCAACCGTTACGTTCATTTGTGTTTTTCCCCCCAAACGAAGAGAAAATAAGTTGTGAAAGAAGGAGTAGCCTCTCATAGTTCCTACAATTTCTTCATTCTCTTTGCTTTCTTCAATATTGCCTCAACAAGTTCCTGTGGTTCACGATACTTGAAATATATACAATGTTACCAGCGTGGAAATTGTCTTGGAAACTTGGAAAATCTTTCAAGAGGAACAACATTGCTAACTGAGATTCGAGAAAGGAAAGGTAAATAAATCCTTGCTTCTACTTAGAGCTTTTTTATTTACTTCTGACGAGTAAAGTACTGTTATTAAAATTTGATTAAAAGTACCAAGAATGTCGAGATATAAACAACCATTTGTGGAAAGGTCAGGAGAAGCAGAATTATCGAATAAACGTTATATAACTCTTAGTGATTAAGTAAGAGAAGAGAAACGAGAAAAAAGTCTTCTATCTAGGTCTTAATAAAGTATACTATATTTATCTCCATATCAAGAATAACAACAAGATATAAACAGTCTTCTAGAAATTGAGTAAATATTACATAATTACATCTTGAGCAATATTTTGCGTCTTAGCTTTTGCTTAAACATTATGATAATCTTAAATATCTGTAAATTCTTCACAGACTCTTTGCATCTTCTATACAGGTATCTCATGATCATGTGATAACACACAGGAAGAAAAAATAGAGGAAAAAACAGCGTAAAAAAAAGTTGCGTAGGAGTATCGTCGCACTACATCATTCGACAATTGATGCACGTCATGGCGATCGTCACGGTTTAAAGCAGGCCATCAAAAACACGTTTGTTATCGTACGGAAAAATCTGCGACGTTCCAGCTGTTCAGGTGCATCGAATTGTGAATCATCGGCGGTACGAAGCAAGGCGAGGGGCGTAAATAGAGAAAGAAGAGAAGGATTCGCATAAATGATAAAATATAATCGTTCGTTCCTCGTCGATGGCGGATGGATGGCTTTAATCGTGGACGATATCGATACGATTATATTTTATACATTTGAAACAAATATAAAAGACGAGCAAAAACCAGAGATACGATCGTTATGATATTATTCAATCGGTAGCCTATTTACCTCGTTTTTTGTTCACCTTCTCTGTCTAGTAATAATTTTTCGACGTGGCGTGACGTTACGTTGGCGGTGTAAAAACACGATTTTAAACACCTGCGGATAGTTGCATGAGTTTCGAGCGATTCCATTCCCTTCGATTTATATTTATGCGATCAACGCGCGGATCGTTAACGCATTATGCAGACAGCAGATGTTACGTAATCACACATATCGTAATTGGAAATTAGTAACGTTATCGCGTACCAGGATACACTTCGTTGCCCTCGCTCCTTCCGCGGATAACCAGCGTTTATCATATAGAGACAGGGATTTGCAAAGAATAAAAGTTGTAGAACGTTGAAAGGCGTTGAGAGAAACGTGATGTTATCCCGTTATTCGTTAACGCAACGCAGTTAAAAAAAATCCCGAAGGAAGATTACGATAATAGATAACCTGAGTCGAGTGTTTGTCGGGGGATCTAAAAGATTCTTTCGAGTTGAGCGTCTGAGATTGCAGAGAAGAAAATTTGGAAGCCATCGAATTCGTGATGTCGATAGAAATCTTCAGTTGGAATCGTTGTATCATAACGTAGTCTGCTTATTGTCGATAAGACTTTACTAAACTAAAAGTGACTACTAAAATTTTCTATCCTCTAAATTCTATCTACGATTCTATAATCTAAAAACTGACTTTTGCAAACAAACTGTAACATTCGCTTAACGGAAAGACATACGTATCTTGTTTGTACTCGTCTTTTCACAATGAATTCTTGAACGTCTGTCTCTGTGGTGAGACAAATGCAAAGTCATCTCATCAGTTACTCACCTTGCTCCAAATCTTCAAGAGTATCGACGAGCACGTCGCATATCAACGCATCGCTTTCGTTTCTTCCCATTAGATCGTACTTCCTCGCCAAGTATCGCGCCACAGCGTCAGCCTGCGCTACCGGTTTCCCGTCTACCTCCAGCACAGGCAGCTTTTTATAAGGCATTGCTAAGAACAAACATGGCTCATATGAACACTGTGTAAAGGGAAACGATCGATAGGAAATCACAACACAGCTTCCGAGGCCGTTGCGTTCTTGTGAATAGATGAATCGAAATCATTTCGGTTTTAATCAACATGGCCTAGTAAAGAAATACAGAAATGTCTTCTTTCTCCTTTTTTTCTTTTCTTACGATTACGATGGACAGGGTATCGCGTGTTTTCGCAGGGTATCGCAGGTTATCGCTGTTGGGAAGAACCTAAAGTTTTTAAAATCAAGGATAAAAGATAATACCAGACACGGAAAAAATATTAGAAAATGTACACGGTTCTTGTAATGAAAATTGAAATGCAAGGAATATAAATCGAATGTCTCTTGCGAACGTAATTTTGTGTTTTACACCGACAGGATTGATTTACAGACTTACGTTGACTTTTGGTTTCTCTATCTGCAAGCGACATATAAGATTATATCGAAGACTATGCTGCGTAAAACTTTTATTATACTATTTACGATAGAAATGTCGCAACGGAAGATCGAATTTTATGTCTGCTTTGTTCTTTCGACTTTTTAGCTATGTTCTTGTTCATTTCCGAACTGATTTCAATTTTTTATCCTTTTTTCCGACAAGTCCTAAAAAGTTTTTAAATTAACGAGAAACGTAGAAGTATTTTTGTATTCCTATTTTAAGTCACCTATTTACGGTTTTCTCAAAATATTCGAAATGCTTCGATTCATTGAAAACAATAAAGATTGCAACACAAAAATTCGAGAATCGTAAGTGAATTAAGTTGGTATTCGATAAACACGATATTACGGAAGCAAAACTTAATGAAAAGTTCGACTTTATTCCGTATGAAATTTTACTTTAAGTAAGTTTAGCCTGCACGTGAAACGAAAGTTTTATATACAGAAAAGTTTGAGTAAATGGTAGATATCTGAGAGTTGAACGATGAAAGTAAAAATCGATTCTTCACGCTTACAATCCTTGTATTCAGGCCAGAGTTGTAGGGGGATCCTCTCGTCGATATACTCGATGCCAATATATGCAAATATGTACCGTATATGTTCGGCACTACCACGGGCATTGAAGTAGATTAGTTTGTAGGTAGGTTCGTCGCTCATTTTCCTTGCTCTGTCAACTTATCGAGAAAAATGTTACAATTAACTCGTGTAATTAACAGACTGTGTGCGTGTTTGTGTGTAGAGAGAACAATTTACTTATAGATGGAATAATTCGTATAATACGCAAAATAAATCATTTAGAAGGCTGGAATATGTGTTTTTGAAACAATTAATTATGTCGAAAAATATTTCAAACGAGATATAATTATGAAAAAAATAATAATTAAATGTATGTAAATGTATGTAATAATAGTTAAATGTATGTAAATGTAATAATTAAATGTAATTAGTTGTGAAAAAAATAATAATAAAAAATAAATAAATGTAAAAAAAGAATTAAATGTAATTAGTTTCTTTTTACACACGCGATATTATTGGCGATATATGAAGGTCAACTTTATTTTTTTAAACAGATATATTTATACATATATTTATAGATATAAATACATATATTATATAGATATAATAGTATATATAATATATATGTCGGAGATGAAAGAACACCGGAGCCTTTGGAATTTTGGATAATCCCGCAACATTGTAACCTAAAGTCTACTATAGCTGTAATTCAACAATTGTAGTTATCCAATCCGATTGTAATTGTTCGAGAGTTGTGATAATGAGCTTGGGCTCGAGGCGACAGTCAGTCGCCGAACGTAGCCGCGGTCACGGGATGAACGCTTTGTCTAACAAAGGTATGGAGTAATTCTATAGCTCTCCTTAAAAGAAATATTCGTGGCGACACGCGACAGTAAACATTACAACGGTTTCTGTCCCGTGGCTCCCCACACGCAGACCCTATTCTTCGAGTAAGATGATTGCCAGATGTCGATGCGTCTCCGCAGTACATGTTCGGCTAGCTCGAGGGCCCGTTATAAATCTTAAGATTTAGTCAACTAAAGTCCTTCAAACAGACAAACGGTCTTTGTCCCAACTACGGGAAGATAGGGGAGACATATTTTTCAACGAGCGGCGTCTCCCACTAGCAACTTTCCCTCGAGGGCGGCTAGCACCTTTTTCTAACCACCGATATGGAGATTGACCAATTAGCAGCAAGGCCAATTTCCCTTACTTTCTGAACGAAGGCTTTTCTCGACGAATCCGATAATCTCGTGTCCTTAGACACACCCCATTATAGTTTTCCTCTGTGGCATCATCGGGACGGGAAAGACATTCTCGCTCGCGATCTCATTGATGAAAGGAGTAACTCTTTACGATCAGTGAATATTACGCGTCCGACTTAGATTTTGTGAGTACGTTCATCTATCATCCCGTCGACCGCGGATTCGTTATTGAACCTAGGATCATTGTCATTAGTTTCTCGAGTACCTAACAACCGCGGTTACTTGTCCGGTTCTATAATAATCGTATTTGCACTAGTCAATGTCTTCTCTATTGCATAACGACAACGTGTAACCCAAACGAAGATTCGTTTCACGCCCCTAACCCTAATTTTAATGTAAACCCGACATCAGAAGTGGGATCAGTGCCGGTTATAACAGTGCAAGAGCTTACGATCATCGTGCGCGAGTTAATTCCGTCGCTAGTGCAAAAATCGAGTGTGGACCCTAACAATTTTTCGACTCCGCTGCCTGGTGCGCAGCTACCAATCTGATTATGGAGGAAGATCCTTTACAAAGCAGTGCCCTGAATATAATTTCAATACCGAGTGTCGAATTGACTTCTACGTAGTGGAGGCGCTAACTGGTAGATCAAGCCATCCGGGTGAGTCGTTTCCATTTTACCCCGATTTCGGAGCCGAGTGTTCGCTAATTAAAGAATCCGTAGTCTTGAGAATTTCTGGCAAAAGAACGATTGATATAGTAGTAATGCGAGGAATAAGAAATATCGGTACTAAACGTATCGCTCAAATCTTGTCCGTTGCAGGTGTCGGTGGTTAGAGATAAACTTTTCATGTTCTCGCTGGTAGTTATTTAACAATACGATATCGCGATTACTCGTTAAATTTTAAGCCAAGATTTTGACGTAATATTACACAAAATAGCCTCGCTATGTGTAAAACAAAAATAATTAATGCCTGTAATAAAACCGCTAAAAACGAGATCGATGTTAATGAAGTTGACAATGAGGTACGTGGTAGCGATAAAAGTCGATTAATCTTTCTTTTCGAAAATTCAGAGATTCATCCGTTACGGGTTCCCTACGTACTCGTACAAAAAAATACAGGCCAGTTAGAAGTACAATCAATTGATCCTAACATCGCCGTACAAGGAGTCCTAATAGACTTCGCGAGCGCAGAATAGTACGTGATAGAACAAGCGACTTAATTACAGCCAAAAATCATAAAGCCTAGTAATTCACCGTTCGCGAGCCCTGTGTTACTCGTGAAGACGAACAATGGTTCAGATAGATGATAGGTAGATTTTCGAGAACTAAATAAATGTACGGTCGCGGATCGGTATCCTTTACCCCTCATTGCGGATCAAGTCGCGAGATTGAAAAAGCGAGATATTTTATTATTCTGGACATGGCCGGTGGGTTTCTCCAAATCCCTATTCATCCTAATTCTAGGAAGTATACAGCATTGATTACTCTCGATGAACAATTTGGATAATAAGTTGTTGTTTTCTTCGAATTCTTTTGTGCCTTTGTTCGATCCATTCGATGTCCTTTATTTGCATAACATAAGTGCGTGCGCGTTTAATGTTTCTTCCGGAAGTCATTTTCGGGACGGCGATACTATGCTGACCCCGTCGAAAATGGGGTTTCTTATACTTTCGGACAACCCTAATAATTGTGCAGCTCATACTTGCCTAAATATTCTAATATTTATGTTCTTCCTTGCTACAATTTTGTAAACCATCAAAGCGTTTAGTACGGAAATCCTCAGGAGTAGTCGCGTGCCAAGTCTTCTGTAGCATTTGACCCTTTTTAATTGCGGTGACATAAGAAATCATTTGGTCGGAGTGATCTGTACTACACTTTCCTTCGTTCCATTCAGCAGCGGCTGCTGATTTCGAGGTCTCGAACAAACGAAACGAGAGATCATTCTTGAGATTCCTTCGAAAACACGTATAACAGCTAACGTGCCATTCTTACGTTGTCGTCTATTTGGATAATCCCCTAATTATTGCCGACTCGATAGAACAAGCTCTAAAAGTATTGCACACCGTACTAGATACCCTTGTAAAAGCCGGATTCTCCTTTAACTTTTCAAAATGTTCTTTTCTAAAGGCATCGGTACTCTATTTGGAATATGTAATTTACGACGGAGAAGTTCGTCCCAATCCAGGTAAAATGCACGCCTTGAGTTCTTTACCTGCGTCAACGACCGTCACACAGCTCAGGCAGTTCATAGGTTTAGCCCTTTATTTCCGAAAATTCGTCCCTAAATTTTCACGGGTAATGAAACCCTTGTATGCGCTTATTTCCGATAATAAAAACATGACTTGGACAGATAGGCATGGAAAAATAAGGCAAAAGGTAATTTCCGCCCTGACCGACGCGCCGGTGTTAATGATATTTGACCCGAACTACCCGATAGAACTTCGTATCGACGCTAGTTCGGGTGAATATGAGGTTATTTTAATGCACAAGATTGAAGGTAAAAATAGAGTAATAGAATATTACAGTATAAGAAGTAGCCCTGCGGAATCTAGGTATCATTCTTACGAATTAGAAACGTTAGCAGTTGTGAACGCCGTCAAGCATTTCCGTCATTATCTCCACGGACGAGAATTTCTTGTCGTCTCCGATTGTAATCCTTTGAAGGCATCCAGTAGTAAGGTAAATTTAAATGACAGGGTTTACAGGTGGTGGGCTTACTTACAAACTTTTACTTTTGACATTCTGTACCGGGAAGGTAAACGAATGGCCCACGTAAATTTTGTCTCGCGAAATCCCTTAGACTTGGATCACCTTACGATCAACGAAGTCATAGAGAAGGAAATCAATCTGACCGAAATCTCCGAAGACTAGCTATTAGTGGAATAACGTCGCGACTCCCAAATTTCTGGGATCGTCAATAAATTACAGAACGAAGAGCTCGCGGAAGACGTCGCGAATACGTATGAGTTACGGTCCGGTACCCTTCATCGTAAAATACAGAGAAAAGGCAGATGTCTCTGCTTGTCCATCGTCCCCAGAGGTTTTAGATGATCTGTTATTAACCATGTGCAACAGTCAATTATGCACTTAGGTTGGGATAAAACGCTTGAGAAACTGTGCGAGTGTTACTGGTTCGAAGGAATGGCGGAGTATGTTCGCCAATTCGTAGAGAACTGTCACGCTTGTCAAGTTTCGAAGGCCAGTTCAGGTAAAATACGAGCTGAATTACATCCTATACCTAAGACCAGCATACCTTGGCATACAGTTCACGTGGATATAACGGGCAAACTAAGCGGTAAAAGTGGTTCGAGAGAGTATGTCATTGTTTTGGTCGACGTCTTCACTAAATTCGCATATCTGCATCATACTCGCAAAGTAGATTTCCTTAGTACCGGTAAAGCACTTAAGTACTATATTTTTATTCGGCAGTCCTTGCCGGATAATAGCGGACCAAGAGAGGTGTCCTAACGGGTGAAAAATTCCAAGATTTCTGGCAAGGTGAACACTAAAACTCCACTTAATCTCAACCGGTGCGAGTAGGGCCAACGGTCAGGTAGAGCGTATTACGGTACGTTGAAAATTATGTTCACGATCATATAAACGACCGGGCGATCGTGGCTAGACGCGGTTGGCAAAAATACGGCTGGCTTTAAATTGCACCACCAACCGCGTGACTAAATCGAGCCCATTGGAACTATTAATTGGTGGAACAGCAAAGAC
>NW_022884829.1:0-18492 GCF_011952205.1 Bombus bifarius | reverse complement strand
GAGACGAAAACGAGGAGAAAGGTGGCGATAAATGCTCGCTCGCGGCGCTCGCTCGGACCAATCTAGCCCAAACCTAAACCGATCCCGCGCGTTCTAACGAAGATTTCGATGAAATCGGAGAACGAACGCAAAAGATATTGGTTTTGGGTTGGGCTATTTTTTTTTCGAGCGAGCGGAGCGAGCGAGCAACGCGTAAGAGCGTATCGTTGCATCGATGGACTTTGAAACATCCGCCTCTGTTCGAACGTTCGAGAAGAAATAACTCGCTGAAAAGCGTTATAATGTATCGAAATTTTGCGTGAAATCGCTATGTTACGACGTAATCTGGTCGAAAGTAACGATTTCACTTTATTTTTTTGAAAAATTTCGTCCACCGGACCAAAATGACCGGGAGGTTGGAACTTGGAATTTTGTCGCCCCGCTACGAAGAGGCCGGATGTTCCCATCGAAATGACCCGCTAAAAATCGTTACAAGGTAGGAATATCTTTGCATAAATCGACGTACCTCGATAAAATACGTCGGGAATAATGGTTTATCTCGGCCGCGTACGAGTAAAAAGCAATACGCCGCTGCGCGCGCACGTCAAATTCAGCGGGTAAACGGCGGGAGTAACTATGACTCTCTTAAGGCACGCTGCGGGGCGCGACGCGCCGTACGCGCGCGCCCTTCTGACCTCTTTCACGTTCTTTCGCGTTCTTTCGCGTTCATTCGCGTTCATTCGCGTTCGTTCGCGTTCATTCACGTTTTTTCCCGCTTCACGAGAGAGACGAAAACGAGGAGAAAGGTCGTGATAAATGCTCGCTCGCTGCGCTCGCTCGGACCAATCTAGCCCAACCCTAAACCGATCCCGCGCGTTCCAACGAAGATTTCGATGAAATCGAAGAACGAACGCAAAAGGGATTGGTTTTGGGTTGGGCTATTTTTTTTCGAGCGAGCGGAGCGAGCGAGCAACGAGTAAGAGCGTATCGTTGCATCGCATGGACTTTGAAACATCCGCCTCTGTTCGAACGTTCGAGTAGAAATAACTCGCTGAAAAGCGTTATAATGTATCGAAATTTTGCGTGAAATCGCTATGTTACGACGTAATCTGGTCGAAAGTAACGATTTCACTTTATTTTTTTGAAAAATTTCGTCCGCCGGACCAAAATGGCAGAGAGGTTGGAACTTGGAATTTTGTCGCCCCGCTACGAAGAGGCCGGATGTTCCCATCGAAATGACCCGCTAAAAATCGTTACAAGGTAGGAATATCTTTGCATAAATCGACGTACCTCGATAAAATACGTCGGGAATAATGGTTTATCTCGGCCGCGCACGAGTAAAAAGCAATACGCCGCTGCGCGCGCACGTCAAATTCAGCGGGTAAACGGCGGGAGTAACTATGACTCTCTTAACTCACGCTGCGGGGCGCGACGCGCCGTACGCGCGCGCCCTTCTCACCTCTTTCACGTTCTTTCGCGTTCTTTCGCGTTCATTCGCGTTCATTCGCGTTCGTTCGCGTTCATTCACGTTTTTTCCCGCTTCACGAGAGAGACGAAAACGAGGAGAAAGGTCGCGATAAATGCTCGCTCGCTGCGCTCGCTCGGACCAATCTAGCCCAACCCTAAACCGATCCCGCGCGTTCCAACGAAGATTTCGATGAAATCGAAGAACGAACGCAAAAGTTATTGGTTTTGGGTTGGGCTATTTTTTTTTCGAGCGAGCGGAGCGAGCAAGCAACGCGTAAGAGCGTATCGTTGCATCGATGGACTTTGAAACATCCGCCTCTGTTCGAACGTTCGAGAAGAAATAACTCGCTGAAAAGCGTTATAATGTATCGAAATTTTGCGTGAAATCGCTATGTTACGACGTAATCTGGTCGAAAGTAACGATTTCACTTTATTTTTTTGAAAAATTTCGTCCACCGGACCAAAATGACCGGGAGGTTGGAACTTGGAATTTTGTCGCCCCGCTACGAAGAGGCCGGATGTTCCCATCGAAATGACCCGCTAAAAATCGTTACTAGGTGGGAATATCTTTGCATAAATCGACGTACCTCGATAAAATACGTCGGGAATAATGGTTTATCTCGGCCGCGTACGAGTAAAAAGCAATACGCCGCTGCGCGCGCACGTCAAATTCAGCGGGTAAACGGCGGGAGTAACTATGACTCTCTTAAGGCACGCTGCGGGGCGCGACGCGCCGTACGCGCGCGCCCTTCTGACCTCTTTCACGTTCTTTCGCGTTCTTTCGCGTTCATTCGCGTTCATTCGCGTTCATTCGCGTTCATTCGCGTTCATTCGCGTTCATTCGCGTTTTTCCCGCTTCTCGAGAGAGACGAAAACGAGGAGAAAGTTCGCGATAAATGCTCGCTCGCGGCGCTCGCTCGGACCCATCTAGCCCAACCCTAAACCGATCCCGCGCGTTGTAACGAAGTTTTCGATGAATTCGAAGAACGAACGCAAAAGTTATTGTTTTTGGGTTGGGCTATTTTTTTTCGAGCGAGCGGAGCGAGCGAGCAACGCGTAAGAGCGTATCGTTGCATCGCATGGACTTTGAAACATCCGCCTCTGTTCGAACGTTCGAGTAGAAATAACTCGCTGAAAAGCGTTATAATGTATCGAAATTTTGCGTGAAATCGCTATGTTACGACGTAATCTGGTCGAAAGTAACGATTTCACTTTATTTTTTTGAAAAATTTCGTCCACCGGACCAAAATGACCGGGAGGTTGGGACTTGGAATTTTGTCGCCCCGCTACGAAGAGGCCGGATGTTCCCATCGAAATGACCCGCTAAAAATCGTTACAAGGTAGGAATATCTTTGCATAAATCGACGTACCTCGATAAAATACGTCGGGAATAATGGTTTATCTCGGCCGCGTACAAGTAAAAAGCAATACGCCGCTGCGCGCGCACGTCAAATTCAGCGGGTAAACGGCGGGAGTAACTATGACTCTCTTAAGGCACGTTGCGGGGCGCGACGCGCCGTACGCGCGCGCCCTTCTGACCTCTTTCACGTTCTTTCGCGTTCTTTCGCGTTCATTCGCGTTCATTCGCGTTCGTTCGCGTTCATTCACGTTTTTTCCCGCTTCACGAGAGAGACGAAAACGAGGAGAAAGGTCGCGATAAATGCTCGCTCGCTGCGCTCGCTCGGACCAATCTAGCCCAACCCTAAACCGATCCCGCGCGTTCCAACGAAGATTTCGATGAAATCGAAGAACGAACGCAAAAGGGATTGGTTTTGGGTTGGGCTATTTTTTTTCGAGCGAGCGGAGCGAGCGAGCAACGCGTAAGAGCGTATCGTTGCATCGCATGGACTTTGAAACATCCGCCCCTGTTCGAACGTTCGAGTAGAAATAACTCGCTGAAAAGCGTTATAATGTATCGAAATTTTGCGTGTAATCGCTATGTTACGACGTAATCTGGTCGAAAGTAACGATTTCACTTTATTTTTTTGAAAAATTTCGTCCGCCGGACCAAAATGGCCGACAGGTTGGAACTTGGAATTTTGTCGCCCCGCTACGAAGAGGCCGGATGTTCCCATCGAATTGACCCGCTAAAAATCGTTACAAGGTTGGAATATCTTTGCATAAATCGACGTACCACGATAAAATACGTCGGAAATAATGGTTTATCTCGGCCGCGTACAAGTAAAAAGCAATACGCCGCTGCGCGCGCACGTCAAATTCAGCGGGTAAACGGCGGGAGTAACTATGACTCTCTTAAGGCACGCTGCGGGGCGCGACGCGCCGTGCGCGCGCGCGCGCGCGCCCTTCTAACGTCTTTCACGTTCTTTCGCGTTCTTTCGCGTTCATTCGCGTTCATTCGCGTTCATTCGCGTTCATTCGCGTTCATTCGCGTTCATTCGCGTTCATTCGCGTTCATTCGCGTTTTTCCCGCTTCTCGAGAGAGACGAAAACGAGGAGAAAGGTCGCGATAAATGCTCGCTCGCGGCGCTCGCTCGGACCCATCTAGCCCAACCCTAAACCGATCCCGCGCGTTCTAACGAAGTTTTCGATGAAATCGAAGAACGAACGCAAAAGTTATTGGTTTTGGGTTGGGCTATTTTTTTCGAGCGAGCGGAGCGAGCGAGCAACGCGTAAGAGCGTATCGTTGCATCGCATGGACTTTGAAACATCCGCCTCTGTTCGAACGTTCGAGTAGAAGTAACTCGCTGAATAGCGTTATAATGTATCGAAATTTTGCGTGAAATCGCTATGTTACGACGTAATCTGGTCGAAAGTAACGATTTCACTTTATTTTTTTGAAAAATTTCGTCCGCCGGACCAAAATGGCCGAGAGGTTGGAACTTGGAATTTTGTCGCCCCGCTACGAAGAGGCCGGATGTTCCCATCGAATTGACCCGCTTAAAATCGTTACAAGGTTGGAATATCTTTGCATAAATCGACGTACCACGATAAAATACGTCGGAAATAATGGTTTATCTCGGCCGCGTACAAGTAAAAAGCAATACGCCGCTGCGCGCGCACGTCAAATTCAGCGGGTAAACGGCGGGAATAACTATGACTCTCTTAAGGCACGCTGCGGGGCGCGACGCGCCGTGCGCGCGCGCGCGCGCGCCCTTCTAACGTCTTTCACGTTCTTTTCGTTCTTTTCACGTTCTTTGGCGTTCTTTCGCGTTCATTCGCGTTCATTCGCGTTCATTCGCGCTCATTCGCGTTCATTCGCGTTTTTTACGCTTCACGAGAGGGACGAAAACGAGGAGAAAGCTCGAGATAAATGCTCGCTCGCGGCGCTCGCTCGGACCAATCTAGCCCAACCCTAAACCGGTCCCGCGCGTTCTAACGAAGATTTCGATGAAATCGAAGAACGGACGCAAAAGTTATTGGTTTTGGGTTGGGCTATTTTTTTTCGAGCGAGCGGAGCGAGCGAGCAACGCGTAAGAGCGTATCGTTGCATCGCATGGACTTTGAAACATCCGCCTCTGTTCGAACGTTCGAGTAGAAATAACTCGCTGAAAAGCGTTATAATGTATCGAAATTTTGCGCGAAATCGCTATGTTACGACGTAATCTGGCCGAAAGTAACGATTTCACTTTATTTTTTTGAAAAATTTCGTCCGCCGGACCAAAATGACCGGGAGGTTGGAACTTGGAATTTTGTCGCCCCGCTACGAAGAGGCCGGATGTTCCCATCGAAATGACCCGCTAAAAATCGTTACAAGGTAGGAATATCTTTGCATAAATCGACGTACCTCGATAAAATACGTCGGGAATAATGGTTTATGTCGGTCGCGTACGAGTAAAAAGCAATACGCCGCTGCGCGCGCACGTCAAATTCAGCGGGTAAACGGCGGGAGTAACTATGACTCTCTTAAGGCACGCTGCGGGGCGCGACGCGCCGTGCCCGCGCGCGCGCGCGCCCTTCTAACCTCTTTCACGTTCTTTCGCGTTCTTCCGCGTTCATTCGCGTTCGTTCGCGTTCATTCACGTTTTTTCCCGCTTCACGAGAGAGACGAAAACGAGGAGAAAGGTCGCGATAAATGCTCGCTCGCTGCGCTCGCTCGGACCAATCTAGCCCAACCCTAAACCGATCCCGCGCGTTCCAACGAAGATTTCGATGAAATCGAAGAACGAACGCAAAAGGGATTGGTTTTGGGTTCGGCTATTTTTTTTTCGAGCGAGCGGAGCGAGCGAGCAACGCGTAAGAGCGTATCGTTGCATCGCATGGACTTTGAAACATCCGCCTCTGTTCGAACGTTCGAGTAGAAATAACTCGCTGAAAAGTGTTATAATGTATCGAAATTTTGCGCGAAATCGCTATGTTACGACGTAATCTGGCCGAAAGTAACGATTTCACTTTATTTTTTTGAAAAATTTCGTCCGCCGGACCAAAATGACCGGGAGGTTGGAACTTGGAATTTTGTCGCCCCGCTACGAAGAGGCCGGATGTTCCCATCGAAATGACCCGCTAAAAATCGTTACAAGGTAGGAATATCTTTGCATAAATCGACGTACCTCGATAAAATACGTCGGGAATAATGGTTTATGTCGGTCGCGTACGAGTAAAAAGCAATACGCCGCTGCGCGCGCACGTCAAATTCAGCGGGTAAACGGCGGGAGTAACTATGACTCTCTTAAGGCACGCTGCGGGGCGCGGCGCGCCGTGCGCGCGCGCGCGCGCGCCCTTCTAACCTCTTTCACGTTCTTTCGCGTTCTTTCGCGTTCATTCGCGTTCGTTCGCGTTCATTCACGTTTTTTCCCGCTTCACGAGAGAGACGAAAACGAGGAGAAAGGTCGCGATAAATGCTCGCTCGCTGCGCTCGCTCGGACCAATCTAGCCCAACCCTAAACCGATCCCGCGCGTTCCAACGAAGATTTCGATGAAATCGAAGAACGAACGCAAAAGGGATTGGTTTTGGGTTGGGCTATTTTTTTTTTCGAGCGAGCGGAGCGAGCGAGCAACGCGTAAGAGCGTATCGTTGCATCGCATGGACTTTGAAACATCCGCCTCTGTTCGAACGTTCGAGTAGAAATAACTCGCTGAAAAGCGTTATAATGTATCGAAATTTTGCGCGAAATCGCTATGTTACGACGTAATCTGGCCGAAAGTAACGATTTCACTTTATTTTTTTGAAAAATTTCGTCCGCCGGACCAAAATGACCGGGAGGTTGGAACTTGGAATTTTGTCGCCCCGCTACGAAGAGGCCGGATGTTCCCATCGAAATGACCCGCTAAAAATCGTTACAAGGTAGGAATATCTTTGCATAAATCGACGTACCTCGATAAAATACGTCGGGAATAATGGTTTATGTCGGTCGCGTACGAGTAAAAAGCAATACGCCGCTGCGCGCGCACGTCAAATTCAGCGGGTAAACGGCGGGAGTAACTATGACTCTCTTAAGGCACGCTGCGGGGCGCGACGCGCCGTGCGCGCGCGCGCGCGCGCCCTTCTAACCTCTTTCACGTTCTTTCGCGTTCTTTCGCGTTCATCCGCGTTCATTCGCGTTCGTTCGCGTTTTTTCCCGCTTCACGAGAGAGACGAAAACGAGGAGAAAGGTAGCGATAAATGCTCGCTCGCTGCGCTCGCTCGGACCAATCTAGCCCAACCCTAAACCGATCCCGTGCGTTCCAACGAAGATTTCGATGATATCGAAGAACGAACGCAAAAGGCGGGATTGGTTTTGCTTGGGCTATTTTTTCGAGCGAGCGAGCGAGCGAGCAACGCGTAAGAGCGCGTATCAGCCACCGCATGACTTTGGAAACATCCGGCCTCTAAGTTCGAACGTTCGAGGAAACAACTCGCTTGTTATACTGTATCGAAATTTTGCGCGAAATCGCTAGCGCATGACGTAATTCCGGGCCTGAAAGCAACATTTCACTTATTTTTGGGCCCCGTCCGCTGACCAAATGCACGGAGGTTGGAACTGAACGCCCCGCGAAGAGGCCGATCTTCCCATCGAAATGACCCGCGAAAGCAAATCGCTGCAGAATATCTTTGCATAAATCGACGTACTCGATAAAATACGTCGGGAATAATGGTTTATGTCGGTCGCGTACGAGTAAAAAGCAATACGCCGCTGCGCGCGCACGTCAAATTCAGCGGGTAAACGGCGGGAGTAACTATGACTCTCTTAAGGCACGCTGCGGGGCGCGACGCGCCGTGCGCGCGCGCGCGCGCCCTTCTAACCTCTTTCACGTTCTTTCGCGTTCTTTCGCGTTCATCCGCGTTCATTCGCTTTCGTTCGCGTTTTTTCCCGCTTCACGAGAGAGACGAAAACGAGGAGAAAGGTCGCGATAAATGCTCGCTCGCTGCGCTCGCTCGGACCAATCTAGCCCAACCCTAAACCGATCCCGCGCTTTCCAACGAAGATTTCGATGAAATCGAAGAACGAACGCAAAAGGGATTGGTTTTGGGTTGGGCTATTTTTTTTCGAGCGAGCGGAGCGAGCGAGCAACGAATAAGAGCGTATCGTTGCATCGCATGGACTTTGAAACATCCGCCTCTGTTCGAACGTTCGAGTAGAAATAACTCGCTGAAAAGCGTTATAATGTATCGAAATTTTGCGTGAAATCGCTATGTTACGACGTAATCTGGTCGAAAGTAACGATTTCACTTTATTTTTTTGAGAAATTTCGTCCACCGGACCAAAATGACCGGGAGGTTGGAACTTGGAATTTTGTCGCCCCGCTACGAAGAGGCCGGATGTTCCCATCGAAATGACCCGCTAAAAATCGTTACAAGGTAGGAATATCTTTGCATAAATCGACGTACCTCGATAAAATACGTCGGGAATAATGGTTTATCTCGGCCGCGTACAAGTAAAAAGCAATACGCCGCTGCGCGCGCACGTCAAATTCAGCGGGTAAACGGCGGGAGTGACTATGACTCTCTTAAGGCACGCTGCGCGGCGCGACGCGCCGTGCGCGCGCGCCCTTCTAACCTCTTTCACGTTCTTTCGCGTTCTTTCGCGTTCATTCGCGTTCGTTCCTTCACGTTTTTTCCCGCTTCACGAGAGAGACGAAAACGAGGAGAAAGGTCGCGATAAATGCTCGCTCGCTGCGCTCGCTCGGACCAATCTAGCCCAACCCTAAACCGATCCCGCGCGTTCCAACGAATATTTCGATGAAATCGAAGAACGAACGCAAAAGGGATTGGTTTTGGGTTGGGCTATTTTTTTTTCGAGCGAGCGGAGCGAGCGAGCAACGCGTAAGAGCGTATCGTTGCATCGATGGACTTCCTGGCCAGCCACGGTCACGGGATGGATGTTTTATCTAACGGAGGTCTGGAGTGGTTGTATGTGTTTTCCGAGAAATGTGGTTGTGGCGGCATGCGGCCTCGAGAGCGGGCCTAGCCACGTGTGATGTTGCCTCGGAGGTGCCGATGCAATGGGACATACATTGCATTAGTAATCAAAACTCCAGGCAGAAACTGCCTAGCAACGGCGTTTGGAACTTTCTCGATGCTTCCAACGAGTGTGCCTAGCAACGGCGTTTGGAACCTTCTCGATGCTTCCAAACGGGTATAGAAAACAAAATGCAATCGTACAGGGAGAAAAAATCTCCACGAGGCTGGCATTCTTGCGATTGCCTTGGAGAGTGATACATCGAGCATTTTCGACGATCGCATTTGCGTCTAAGTTAGTTTCGCTTAGTAAGGAGTTATCCCGGTGACCGTGGATTCGTTTGAACTCAAACATTGCTAATAGTATTATTTAATTTAATTATTCGTAGATCGTATTATTCATTAGGCTTAGTGTTTGTTAGACTTATTATTAGTTGTACTTATTATTTGTTAAGCTTAGTGATAGACCTGTATATACGTGTAGATAAAATCTCGGCTTTGTGAAACGATGGCTAGTCCACATGAAGAGTCGTCGCGCGTCCAAAATTCGAATCGTGATCCGACATATATATATATATATATATATATATGTAGTATCGTGGACGAAAGGCCTGGGAGATATCGGACGAACTATGAACAGTGTCGCGAGAGCCGGGGCGCCGTCGGGCCCATCAATGTGTCATCGGTCTTTTCAAGTGCATAGTTTCGTGGAAAAGACCTACGTGACCCTGGCCACGAGCGTCTGCAGAACACGTGTGCGGTGGGCCTAGGAAAAGAGCAATAGAATGCGACAACAGTTAGTCGAGAACGAGAGTGCGAGTCGAGAAACAGGGTGCGAGTCGAGGAGCCGAGTGCGAGTCGAGCGGAGACAGAGTTTGCGAGTGGCGTTGCCGAGAGAGTGTGGATTGCGCTGTGTTCTGTACGTTTGGTATGAATAGTTCAAGTTAAGCCACAATCGTCTTTTCTGTCTGATTAACATCTCTATTGTCCACGTTTTGTAAACATATTACATCACGATATTACATATTTTTGGGGGCTCGTCCGGGATTGGACAAGACAGAAAACGAAACGGTTTAACAGAGCTATTCGAGCTAGTTGTGAATTTACCGGTACGCGGTGCGGTAAAAGACGATATCGTTGACTGTTTAAGTTTGTGTAGTATGAAAAATGGCAAACGTCGAGGACTAACGGTTGTCGGGTGAAGAGGGTTCGACGCTGGAGGAGCTGAGGAATAAGCTCGCGCGAATGAACCTCCCTATATCGGGTGCGAGGTCAGTGCTGATTGCAAGGCTGAATCGGGCGTGTAGGGCTGGACAATCGTATCGTAAGGGATCGACGGGCGGTGAAGAGCTAACCGGTCAACGAGATTTAGAAAGTGTACAGAGAGCTGAGCGTGATTGCAACGAAGATGAGGATGTTGAGAAAATGAATACGAAGGAGTTGAAGGAGCGCCTCGCTAGTTTGGGTTTAAAAACGACGGGAAGAAAAGTAGAATTACGCGCACGGCTACGAGCGGCCATGGATGGTAATGACATATCGTCGGAAGAAGAAAGCGACGACGAAAGTGAGGATGAAGATGACAAGAAAAACGCAAGAGGATACAAGAGAGATACGCGAAGGGTGCATCAGGACCGTGACGAATGTTGTCGAAGGGCATGTGTTGGTTCGACACTGAGTTTTAGAGACGTCGAAGATGCATTAGAGTCGTTTAGTGGCAACAGAGGTGAAAATGTCGAACGATGGTTCGAGTCGTTCGAGGAAGTCGCTGATACGTGCATGTGGTCGGATGGGCAGAAGGCAGTCTACGCAAGGAAGCTGCTGAAAGGATCAGCGAAAATATTTGCGAGCTTCGAGTGTCATGCCAGGACTTGGCATGAGTTGAAGAGGGGGCTAGTGAAAGAATTTTCGAGGAAAGTCAACAGTAGGCAAGTTCATCAGAAACTTGAAGAAACAAAAAAGGAGAGTGATGAAGCATGTTTGGCGTACATGTACCGTATGCTCGAGATAGCCAGCCATGTGGACATGGAGGAGGAAGCAAAGGTGGAATACATAGTGGATGGAATAATAGACGACGAGAACAATAAGGCTGTATTGTACGGCGCTACGTCAATCAAAGAGTTGAGGAAGAGGTTAGTAATGTACGAAGAGCAGAAGAGTCGCAGAGCAAAGTCGATTGTGAAGCCGGCTAAAACCCAGAAGAACGGGAAGCCCAGTCAATCTGTAGACGCAATGAAGAAAAGAAGATGCTTCATTTGCGGTAGTGAGGATCATCTAAGTGTTAAGTGTCCGGAGAGGGGTGAAGGTGTTAGGTGTTTCAAGTGCAGCGGATTTGGACATATTGCAGCGAGGTGTACGGCACAACCGAAAGAGACTTGCGTAGTGTCAAGATCCGAAAAGGGGAAGTATGTGAAGGAAGTGGCGATAGATGATTGTAGGTTTGTGGCATTAGTGGATACAGGTAGTAACCTTACGTTCATACGAGCGGATGAGTATGTGAGGTTAGGATCACCACCTCTGGGAAACTGCAAACCTAAGTTTGATGGTTTTGGTTCCGCTGGCAATAGTACCTGGGGCGAGTTCACAAGGGTAATGACGGTCGACGGGTACGACTTTACTGTCACTCTGCATGTTGTCTCGAATAAGGTAATGACAAGACACAGTCTACTCTTAGGTACCGACTTTTTAGACCAGGTAGAGTTGCGAGTCAAACGGGGCGAGGTGACATTTTTACGACTCGACGATCAGACCGACGGTCACGAGGACGCACCGGATGTACTGGGGGTAAACGCGGTAGAACAGACCGACGAAACAGACCTGACACGCGTACGGGAACCGCATTATCGTGAAGCGATTCGCGATATCGTTAGGGGGTATAGGCCGGAGAAGAAGCGAGACGTCGGAATAACCGAGAAAATAGTTCTGAAAAGCGACACACCGGTAGCGCGAAGACCGCGAAGACTGGCGCCGTCGGAAAGAAAGGAAGTAGATGATCTGATGGAAGCGTGGATAAACGAGGGTGTCATCAAATCGTCAGACTCGGAGTATGCGAGTCCGATAGGTGTAGTTAGAAAGAAAGATTTGTGTGTGCGTGTGGCTAGATGGGCCTTGTTACTAGGCGAGATTACGTATCAGGTCATCGGCCGTCATCGGCCGGGGAAAAGTATGCAGCATGTAGATGCTCCGAGTAGGAACCCCCTGCCGAGCACTATGTATGTAACGGAGAGTGAAGACGGGCTGATTGCACGGTTGAGAAGGGCACAGAACAAGGACACTGAAGTCCGTAGGATTTTGGACGCCGCAACGTGCAGTCAGGCCGATGGGCAGGTAGTAAGAAACAATATTTTGTATAAGGAGTGTGAGGACGATGTGCTAATAGTAGTATCGAAGGCGATGTGGGCTCAGGTAGTCAGGCAAGCGCACGAGCGTGGGCATTTCGAGGTTACCAAAACAGAAGCTATGGTCAAGAAGGACTTCTGGTTCAAGGGGTTACGCGAAAAGGTCGAACACGTGGTGTCCAACTGCCTTGACTGTAGCCTAACCCAACGAAACATAGGTAAGCTAGAAGGGAGCCTGCGAAATTACAAGAAAAGAAGAAAGCGTGCGAAGCAGTACCGAAGGAAGGACCCGCACACACCTCGATTTTATGAAACCTTGGGTCCTAAATGCCGAAAGTGACGCATCTGATGACAGCGAGATAGAAGGCAACATCTGAGGGCAGATGTTATTGCAGGATGGCCGAATGTAGTATCGTGGACGAAAGGCCTGGGAAATATCGGACGAACTATGAACAGTGTCGCGAGAGCCGGGGCGCCGTCGGGCCCATCAATGTGTCATCGGTCTTTTCAAGTGCATAGTTTCGTGGAAAAGACCTACGTGACCCTGGCCACGAGCGTCTGCAGAACACGTGTGCGGTGGGCCTAGGAAAAGAGCAATAGAATGCGACAACAGTTAGTCGAGAACGAGAGTGCGAGTCGAGAAACAGGGTGCGAGTCGAGGAGCCGAGTGCGAGTCGAGCGGAGACAGAGTTTGCGAGTGGCGTTGCCGAGAGAGTGTGGATTGCGCTGTGTTCTGTACGTTTGGTATGAATAGTTCAAGTTAAGCCACAATCGTCTTTTCTGTCTGATTAACATCTCTATTGTCCACGTTTTGTAAACATATTACATCACGATATTACATATATTAGGTGAAGTAAAAAGTTCTGAGCGCTTTTTCGCTTTATTTCGACGATGAAATTAACATAGTCAAGATTATTCGATTTAGATTAAATATGCGCCGTTTTGTTCGATTACTTTTGTCCATTTTGAAGGCAATTTCATAATTCCGCGGTTGAAGAAGTCCTCGTCCCTATTGGTAAAAAACTTGACCAGCTCATTTTCACAAGCCTCTCTTGAGGCCAGTTTTGTACCATCAAGAAAATTTTGCAAAAACTTAAAAAGGTGATAATCGCTTGGTGCCAGGTCTGGACTGTACGGCGGATGCGATAGAACCTCCCAGCCAAGCTCTCGGAGCTTCTGACGCGTCGTTAAAGATGTGTGCGGCCTGGCGTTGTCTTGATGGAACACAACACCTTTCCTATTGGCCAATTCTGGCCGCTTCTGGTCGATCGCCTGCTTCAGTCTGGTCAGTTGTTGACAATAGAGGTCCGAATTAAGTGTTTGCCCCGATGGGAGCAGCTCATAATGGATGATTCCCTTCCAATCCCACCAAACACACAATAAAACCTTCTTGGCCGTTAATCCACGCTTGGCGATCGTTTGGGCCGGCCCACCGCGATTGGACCACGATCTTTTTCGGCTGTTGTTCTCGTATGTGACCCATTTTTCATCGCCAGTCACCATCCGCTTCAAAAATGGGTCGATTTCGTTACGTCTCAACAAAGAATCGCAGGCATCAATTCGGTCCAAAAGGTTCTTTTGCGTCAATTCATGTGGCACCCATACGTCGAGCTTCTTCTTGAGACCAGCCTTATGCAAATGGTTCCAAACGGTTTTCTGGCTAATCTTCAGTTCCTGGGCAATGGAATAAGTGCTCACATGCCGGTCCGACTCGACGATTTCCATGATTTTATCCACATTTTCGACGATTGGCCTACCAGAGCGTGCCTCATCTTCGACGTCCATATTACCAGAACGGAATCGTTGGAACCACCGCTTTGCTGTTGCATTCGATACTGTACTGGGTCCATAAACAGCACAAATTTTTTTGGCCGCCTGCTCCGCCTTTTCACCTTGGTCGTAGTGGTACTGAAGAATGTATCGAATTTTCTCTTTTTTTATCTCCATTTTCGAACGCTGTAACACACAACTGGCTTCACCGAACACAAAACTGACAAAGAACCTTTTTGATGCGTAATATCACCTTGAAATCGGTGTATACTATGACTCGATGCGATGTGCACATCGTGAGATATGGCTCACTAAAGACATCTAGCGAAAAACGCTCAGAACTTTTTACTTAACCTAATATATATATATATATATATATATATATGTCGGATCAGGATTCGAATTTTGGGCGCGCGACGACTCTTCATGTGGACTAGCCATCGTCTCACAAAGCCGAGATTTTATTTACACGTATATACAGGTCTATCACTAAGCTTAACAAATAATAAGTACAACTAATAATAAGTCTAACAAACACTAAGCCTAATGAATAACACGATCTACGAATAATTAAATTAAATAATACTATTAGCAATGTTTGAGTTCAAACGAATCCACGGTCACCGGGATAACTCCTTACTAAGCGAAACTAACTTAGACGCAAATGCGATCGTCGAAAATGCTCGATGTATCACTCTCCAAGGCAATCGCAAGAATGCCAGCCTCGTGGAGATTTTTCTCCCTGTACGATTGCATTTTGTTTTCTATCCCCGTTTGGAAGCATCGAGAAGGTTCCAAACGCCGTTGCTAGGCACACTCGTTGGAAGCATCGAGAGAGTTCCAAACGCCGTTGCTAGGCAGTTTCTGCCTGGAGTTTTGGTTACTAAATACAATGTATGTCCCATTGCATCGGCACCTCCGAGGCAACATCACACGTGGCTCGGCCCGCTCTCGAGGCCGCATGCCGCCACAACCACACTTCTCGGAAAACACATACAACCACTCCAGACCTCCGTTAGATAAAACATCCATCCCGTGACCGTGGCTACGTTCAGCGACCGATTGTCACCTCGAACCCAATCTCGCTTATTACAAATCTTAAACAATTACAACTATAATAAAATCTAGGCTAAGGTACTAGAGGATGTTCCCAAAATTTCCAAGGAAGGGCTTCGGCTTTCCTTTCATCTCCGACATATATATATATATATATATATATATATATATATATACATCGTACATAAAAACAAAATACATCTAAAAATAATAATAATAAGGAACCTCTGATGGAAATGCCTTCGCAAACATTGTCCGAACGTCGATCACCGAAGCCTAGGGGAACAACAAAAAGGGAAAAAACATTAAAATCGCAAAAAACAACCAGAATATGCGAATATCCAAACTTACGAAAAATAACTCAAAGAAGGAGGTCCTTGTTGTGGGAGAGCAGCGGATGTCGCGCGTGTTGCCCGAGCGAGCATCGAAGTGATAATGATGCTGCGGCCGCCAGCCCTTGCACGCGTCGAAGAAACACCGGTAATTCCCACGGTACAGCACGTGGAAGTTTCTCGCGGAAAGGACTAGATCAGCGTGGAATGCTTCAAAATCTCCTAGACGCTAGCTCAGCAGAAACACAGGACTGATAAAAACTAAGTCGAAATATGGAATTTACATTTTGTCACGTACGATTCCAAGAAACCCAAACTGCAACATCCCGATTCCCACGGAAGCGTACCCCCAGTGGACCACCACCCCGTGGGGGATGGCATTATAAATAAGCGTAGCAACATAGCGCAGCGCTCATTATTATTCTGGTGAACATTCTTATTACGGTTCATTATTCTTTGTTCATTATTATAGTGTCCATTCTTCTTATAATTTGCGTTTGTTCATTTTTTATAGTGTTCATTCCTTACGGCTCATTATTCTTCGCTCATTAGTTTGTTCATAATTCTTGTGATCGTTTGTTATTACGGCCCATTATTAATTTATTACTACGTTCGTTATTGCGCTCGTCACTGCGTTTAGAAATTTTGTATAGTATTTTGCGTTACGGGGTCTTTAGTTTTTCGGTCAAGAAAAGAGAGTCGCGACTAAGTAAAAAGAAAATTTTATCTTTGAAGTCCTCATTTCATCGTTTAAACACAAACGCGCATTGTAATTGAGGTATTAATCCAGCTAAGTGAATTGCTCAGTCTGTATTAAAATAGATAAATAAAGTAAGAGTTGATAGTAAACTATATTCGAGTTCAAATAATAAACCCAACAAAACTTCGATGACCACCGGAGCGGCTGAGGCAATGGCACCAGACAGCACCTACTCCTCAAGGTAAGAAAATTAATTTTGAAAATTTCCTTCTTCTCTGGTAATCTCGTTGCCCTCGAGAATTGAATTAGAACTTCCTATCATCGATTTCGTTTTATTTTCGTGAACGGTTTTGAAGATAGAATCATTGTTTAAACTTTAAACAAGAGAAATATTTGCTGTGGGAAGGGAATGACTGTTGGTTTTCGTCAAAATCGACGAAATCATCGCGATTTGCGAGCTATTTTGCTTTTTTCGACGCTTAAATGGTTGTGCATTGCATTAGCACTGTGAAATGGAGTTCAACGAGCGCTTAAACGTCGAAATATCTCCAACGCGGAGGAAGTTACGGCTATTTTTCGTCCAAAAAATCGAAATCTTCGCGATTTGCGAGATATTTTGCTTGTTTCGACGCTTAAATGGTTGTGCATTGCATTAGCACTGTGAAATGGAGTTCAACAAGCGCTTAAACGTCGAAATATCTCCAACGGGAAGGAAGTTACGGCTATTTTTCGTCCAAAAAATCGAAATCTTCGCGATTTGCGAGATATTTTGCTTGTTTCGACGCTAAATGGTTGTGCATTGCATTAGCACTGTGAAATGGAGTTCAACGAGCGCTTAAACGTCGACATATCTCCAACGGGAAGGAAGTTACGGCTATTTCTCGTCTAAAAAATCGAAATCTTCGCGATTTGCGAGATATTTTGCTTGTTTCGACGCTTAAATGGTTGTGCATTGCATTAGCACTGTGAAATGGAGTTCAACGAGCGCTTAAACGTCGAAATATCTCCAACGCGGAGGAAGTTACGGCTATTTTTCGTCCAAAAAATCGAAATCTTCGCGATTTGCGAGATATTTTGCTTGTTTCGACGCTTAAATGGGTGTGCATTGCATTAGCACTGTGAAATGGAGTTCAACGAGCGCTTAAACGTCGAAATATCTCCAACGGGAAAGAAGTTACGGCAATTTTTCGTCCAAAAAATCGAAATCTTCTCGATTTGCGTTATATTTTGCTTGTTTCGACGCTTAAATGGTTGTGCATTGCAATAGCACTGTGAAATGGAGTTCAACGAGCGCTTAAACGTCGAAATATCTCCAACGGGAAGGAAGTTACGGCTATTTTTCGTCCAAAAAAATCGAAATCTTCGCGATTTGCGAGATATTTGGCTTGTTTCGACGCTTAAATGTTTGTGCATTGCATTAGCACTGTGAAATGGAGTTCAACGAGCGCTTAAACGTCGAAATATCTCCAACGGGAAGGAAGTTACGGCTATTTTTCGCCCAAAAAATCGAAATCTTCGAGATTTGCGAGATATTTTGCTTGTTTCGACGCTCAAATGGTTGTGCATTGCATTAGCACTGTGAAATGGAGTTCAGCGAGCGCTTAAACGTCGAAATATCTCCAACGGGAAGGAAGTTACGGCTATTTTTCGTCCAAAAAATCGAAATCTTCGAGATTTGCGAGATATTTTGCTTGTTTCGACGCTTAAATGGTTGTGCATTGCATTAGCACTGTGAAATGGAGTTCAACGAGCGCTTAAACGTCGAAATATCTCCAACGGGAAGGAAGTTACGGCTATTTTTCGTCCAAAAAATCGAAATCTTCGCGATTTGCGAGATATTTTGCCTGTTTCGACGCTTAAATGGTTGTGCATTGCATTAGCACTGTGAAATGGAGTTCAACGAGCGCTTAAACGTCGAAATATCTCCAACGGGAAGGAAGTTACGGCTATTTTCGTCCAAAAAATCGAAATCTTCGCGATTTGCGAGATATTTTGCTTGTTTCGACGCTTAAATGGTTGTGCATTGCATTAGCACTGTGAAATGGAGTTCAACGAGCGCTTAAACGTCGAAATATCTCCAACGGGAAGGAAGTTACGGCTATTTTCGTCCAAAAAATCGAAATCTTCCAGATTTGCGGGATATTTTGCTTGTTTCGACGCTTAAATGGTTGCGCATTGCATTAGCACTGTGAAATGGAGTTCAACGAGCGCTTAAACGTCGAAATATCTCCAACGGGAAGGAAGTTACGGCTATTTTTCGTCCAAAAAATCGAAATCTTCGCGATTTGCGAGATATTTTGCTTGTTTCGACGCTTAAATGGGTGTGCATTGCATTAGCACTGTGAAATGGAGTTCAACGAGCGCTTAAACGTCGAAATATCTCCAACGGGAAAGAAGTTACGGCAATTTTTCGTCCAAAAAATCGAAATCTTCTCGATTTGCGTGATATTTTGCTTGTTTCGACGCTTAAATGGTTGTGCATTGCATTAGCACTGTGAAATGGAGTTCAACGAGCGC
>NW_022884828.1:0-36734 GCF_011952205.1 Bombus bifarius | reverse complement strand
TTTTAATGGTATGGCGTTATAACGTTATATGGTATGACATTATAACGTATTACGTTATATGGTATGACGTTATAACTCATTACGTTATATTGTTACGACATTATAACGTAATACGTTATATGGGATGACGTTATTACTTATTACGTTATATGGGACGACGTTATAACGTATTACGTCATATGGGACGACGTTATAAGGTATTACGTTATATGGGATGACGTTATGACGTAATGGGTTATATGGTATGAGGTTATACCGTATTACGTTAGATGGGATGACGTTATAACGTATTACGTTACATGGGATGACGTTATTACGTATTACGTTATATGGGACGGCGTTATAACGTATTACGTAATATGGGACGACGTTATAACGTATTACGTTATATGGGACGACGTTATAACGTATTATGTTAGATGGGATGTCGTTATAACGTATTACGTAATATGGGATGACGTTATAACGTTATAGGTTATATGGTATGACGTTATAACGTATTACGTTATATGGTATGGCGTTATAACGTTACATGGTATGACGTTATAACGTAATAGGTTATATGGTGCGAGTTTAGACCGTATTACGTTATATGTAATGACGTTATAACGTATTACGTTATATGGGATGACGTTATAACGTACTAGGTTATATGGTATAACGTTATAACGTATTACGTAATATGGGATGACGTTATAACGTAATACGTTATATGGTATGAGGTTATACCGTATTACGTGATATGGGATGACCTTATAACGTATTACGTTATATGGTATGACGTTATAACGTAATAGGTTATATGGTATGAGTTTATACCGTATTACGTTATATGGGATGACGTTAGAACGTATTACGTTATATGGGACGACTTTATAACGTATTACGTTATACGGGACGATGTTATAACGTATTACGTTATATGGGACGACGTTATAACGTATTACGTTATATGGGATGACGTTATAACGTAATAGGTTATATGGTATGACGTTATAACGTATTACGTTATATGGTATGACGTTATAACGTAATAGGTTATATTTTATGATGTTATACCGTATTACGTTATATGGGATGACGTTATAACGTAATAGGTTATATGGTATGACGCTATAACGTAATATTTTACATGGTATGGCGTTAAAACGTTACATGGTATGACGTTATAACGTAATAGGTTATATGGTATGACGTTATACAATATTAAGTTATATGGGATGACGTTATAACGTAATAGGTTATATGGTATGAGGTTATACTGTATTACGTTATATGGAATGACGTTATAACGTATTACGTTATATGGTATACCTTTATAACGTATTAGGTTATATGGTTTAAAGTTATAACGTAGTATTTTAATGGTATGGCGTTATAACGTTATATGGTATGACGTTATAACGTATTACGTTATATGGTATGACGTTATGACGTATTACGTTATATGGGACGACGTTATAACGTAATACCTTATATGGGACGACGATATAACGTATTACGTTATACGGGATGACGTTATAACGTAATAGGTTATATGGTATGACGTTATAACGTAGTATTTTAATGGTATCTCGTTATAACGTTATATGGGATGACGTTATAACATAATAGGTTATATGGTATGACGTTATAACGTAGTATTTTAATGGTATGGCGTTATAACGTTATATGGTATGACGGTATAACGTATTACGTTATATGGTATGACGCTATAACGCATTACGTTATATGGGACGACATTATAACGTATTACGTTATATGGGATGACGTTATTACGTATTACGTTATATGGGACGACGTTATAACGTATTACGTCATATGGGACGACGTTATAAGCTATTACGTTATATGGGATGACGTTATGACGTAATAGGTTATATGGTATGAGGTTATACCGTATTACGTTAGATGGGATGACGTTATAACGTATTACGTCATATGGGACGACGTTATAACGTATTTCGTTATATGGGACGACGTTATAACGTATTACGTTATATGGGATGACGTTATAACGTAATAGGTTATATGGTATGACGTTATAACGTACTACGTTATATGGTATGACGTTATAACGTAATAGGTCATATTTTATGAGGTTGTACCGTATTACGTTATATGGCATGACGTTATAACGTAATAGGTTATATGGTATGACGTTATAACGTAATATTTTACATGGTATGGCGATATAACGTTATATGGTATGACGTTATAACGTAATAGGTTATATGGTATGAGGTTATACCGCATTACGTTATATGGTATGACGTTATAAAGTAATATTTTATATGGTATGGCGTTATAACGTTACAGCGTATGACGTTATAACGTAATAGGTTATATGGTATGACGTTATAACGTATTGCGATATATGGTATTACGTTATAACGTAATAGGTTATATGGTATGACGTGATATCCTAATACGTTATATGGTATACCGTTATAACGTATTGGGTTATATGGTATAACGATATAACGTATTACGTAATATGGAACGACGTTATAACGTATTACGTTATATGGTATGACGTTATAACGTTTTACGATATATGGGACGACGTTATAACGTATTATGTTATATGGGATGTCTTTATAACGTATTACGTAATATGGGATGACGTTATTACGTAATAGGTTATATGGAATGACGTTACAACGTATTACGTTATATGGTATTGCGTTATAACGTTACATGGTATGTCGTTATAACGTAATAGGTTATATGGTATGAGGTTATACCGTATTACGTTATATGGGATGACGTTATAACGTAATACGTTATATGGTATACCGTTATAACGTATTAGGTTATATGGTATAACGTTATAACATATTACGTAATATGGGACGACGTTATAACGTAATAGGTTATATGGTATGAGTTTATACCGTATTACGTTATATGGGATGACGTTAGAACGTATTACGTTATATGGAACGACGTTATAACGTATTACGTTATATGGGACGACGTTATAACGTATTACGTTATATGGGACGACGTTATAACGTATTACGTTATATGGGATGACGTTATAACGTAACAGGTTATATGGTATGAGTTTATACCGTATTACGTTATATGGGATGACGTTAGAACGTATTACGTTATATGGAACGACGTTATAACGTATTACGTTATATGGGACGACGTTATAACGTATTACGTTATATGGGACGACGTTATAACGTATTACGTTATATGGGATGACGTTATAACGTAATAGGTTATATGGTATGACGTTATAACGTATTACGTTATATGGTATGACGTTATAACGTAATAGGTTATAGTTTATGATGTTATACCGTATTGAGTTATATGGGATGACGTTATAACGTAATAGGTTATATGGTATGAGGTTATACCGTATTACGTTATATGGGATGACGTTATAACGTAATACGTTATATGGTATACCGTTATAACGTATTAGGTTATATGGTATAACGTTATAACATATTACGTAATATGGGACGACGTTATAACGTATTAAGTTATATGGTATAACGTTACACGTTATAACGTAATAACGTAATAGGTTGTGTGGTATGACGTTATACCGTATTACGAGATATGGGATGACCTTATAACGTATTACGTTATATGGTATGACGTTATAACGTAATAGGTTATATGGTATGAGTTTATACCGTATTACGTTATATGGGATGACGTTAGAACGTATTACGTTATATGGAACGACGTTATAACGTATTACGTTATATGGGACGACGTTATAACGTATTACGTAATATGGGACGACGCTGTAACGTATTAAGTTATATGGTATAACGTTACACGTTATAACGTAATAACGTAATAGGTTGTGTGGTATGACGTTATACCGTATTACGTGATATGGGATGACCTCATAACGTATTACGTTATATGGTATGACGTTATAACGTAATAGGTTATATGGTATGAGTTCACACCGTATTACGTTATATGGGATGACGTTAGAACGTATTACGTTATATGGAACGACGTTATAACGTATTACGTTATATGGGACGACGTTATAACGTATTACGTTATATGGGACGACGTTATAACGTATTACGTTATATGGGATGACGTTATAACGTATTACGTCATATGGGACGACGTTATAACGTATTTCGTTATATGGGACGACGTTATAACGTATTACGTTATATGGGATGACGTTATAACGTAATAGGTTATATGGTATGACGTTATAACGTATTACGTTATATGGTATGACGTTATAACGTAACAGGTCATATTTTATGAGGTTGTACCGTATTACGTTATATGGCATGACGTTATAACGTAATAGGTTATATGGTATGACGTTATAACGTAATATTTTACATGATATGGCGTTATAACGTTATATGGTATGACGTTATAACGTAATAGGTTATATGGTATGAGGTTATACCGCATTACGTTATATGGTATGACGTTATAAAGTAATATTTTATATGGTATGGCGTTATAACGTTACAGCGTATGACGTTATAACGTAATAGGTTATATGGGACGACGTTATAACGTATTACGTTATATGGGATGACGTTATAACGTAATAGGTTATATGGTATGACGTTATAACGTATTACGTTATATGGTATGACGTTATAACGTAACAGGTCATATTTTATGAGGTTGTACCGTATTACGTTATATGGCATGACGTTATAACGTAATAGGTTATATGGTATAACGTTATAACGTATTACGTAATATGGAACGACGTTATAACGTATTACGTTATATGGTATGACGTTATAACGTAGTATTTTAATGGTGTGGCGTTATAACGTTATATGGGATGACGTTATAACATAATAGGTTATATGGAACGACGTTATAACGTATTACGTCATATGGGACGACGTTATAAGCTATTACGTTATATGGGATGACGTTATGACGTAATAGGTTATATGGTATGAGGTTATACCGTACTACGTTAGATGGGATGACGTTATAACGTAATAGGTTATATGACATGAGGTTATACCGTATTACGTTAGATGGGATGACGTTATAACGTATTACGTTTCATGGGATGACGTTATTACGTATTACGTTATATGGGACGACGTTATAACGCATTACGTTATATGTGACGACGTTATAACGTATTACCTTATATGGTCCGACGTTATTACGTATTACGTTATATGGGACGACGTTATAACGTATTACGTCATATGGGACGACGTTATAAGCTATTACGTTATATGGGATGACGTTATGACGTAATAGGTTATATGGTATGAGGTTATACCGTATTACGTTAGATGGGATGACGTTATAACGTATTACGTCATATGGGACGACGTTATAACGTATTTCGTTATATGGGACGACGTTATAACGTATTACGTTATATGGGATGACGTTATAACGTAATAGGTTATATGGTATGACGTTATAACGTATTACGTTATATGGTATGACGTTATAACGTAATAGGTCATATTTTATGAGGTTGTACCGTATTACGTAATATGGGAAGACGTTATTACGTAATAGGTTATATGGAATGACGTTACAACGTATTACGTTATATGGTATTGCGTTATAACGTTACATGGTATGTCGTTATAACGTAATAGGCTATGGTATGACGTTATACCGTATTGAGTTATATGGGATGACGTTATGACGTAATAGGTTATATGGTATGAGGTTATACCGTATTACGTTATATGGGATGACGTTATAACGTAATACGTTATATGGTATACCGTTATAACGTATTAGGTTATATGGTATAACGTTATAACATATTACGTAATATGGGACGACGTTATAACGTATTAAGTTATATGGTATAACGTTACACGTTATAACGTAATAACGTAATAGGTTGTGTGGTATGACGTTATACCGTATTACGTGATATGGGATGACCTTATAACGTATTACGTTATATGGTATGACGTTATAACGTAATAGGTTATATGGTATGAGTTTATACCGTATTACGTTATATGGGATGACGTTAGAACGTATTACGTTATATGGAACGACGTTATAACGTATTACGTTATATGGGACGACGTTATAACGTATTACGTTATATGGGACGACGTTATAACGTATTACGTTATATGGGATGACGTTATAACGTAATAGGTTATATGGTATGACGTTATAACGTAATAGGTTATATTTTATGATGTTATACCGTATTACGTTATATGGGATGACGTTATAACGTAATAGGTTATATGGTATGACGTTATAACGTAATACTTTACATGGTATGGCGTTATAACGTTACATGGTATGACGTTATAACGTAATAGGTTATATGGTATGACGTTATACAATATTAAGTTATATGGAATACGTTATAACGTAATAGGTTATATGGTATGAGGTTATACTGTATTACGTTATATGGGATGACGTTATAACGTATTACGTTATATGGTATACCGTTATAACGTATTAGGTTATATGGTATAACGTTATAACATATTACGTAATATGGGACGACGTTATAACGTATTAAGTTATATGGTATAACGTTACACGTTATAACGTAATAACGTAATAGGTTGTGTGGTATGACGTTATACCGTATTACGTGATATGGGACGACGTTATAACGTATTACGTTATATGGGATGACGTTATAACGTAATAGGTTATATGTTATGACGTTATAACGTATTACGTTATATGGTATGACGTTATAACGTAATAGGTCATATTTTATGAGGTTGTACCGTATTACGTTATATGGCATGACGTTATAACGTAATAGGTTATATGGTATGACGTTATAACGTAATATTTTACATGGTATGGCGTTATAACGTTATATGGTATGACGTTATAACGTAATAGGTTATATGGTATGAGGTTATACCGTATTACGTTATATGGGATGACGTTATAACGTAATACGTTATATGGTATACCGTTATAACGTATTAGGTTATATGGTATAACGTTATAACATATTACGTAATATGGGACGACGTTATAACGTATTAAGTTATATGGTATAACGTTACACGTTATAACGTAATAACGTAATAGGTTGTGTGGTATGACGTTATACCGTATTACGTGATTTGGGATGACCTTATAACGTATTACGTTATATGGTATGACTTTATAACGTAATAGGTTATATGGTATGAGTTTATACCGTATTACGTTATATGGGATGACGTTAGAACGTATTACGTTATATGGAACGACGTTATAACGTATTACGTTATATGGGACGACGTTATAACGTATTACGTTATATGGGACGACGTTATAACGTATTACGTTATATGGGATGACGTTATAACGTAATAGGTTATATGGTATGACGTTATAACGTATTACGTTATATGGTATGACGTTATAACGTAATAGGTTATAGTTTATGATGTTATACCGTATTACGTTATATGGGATGACGTTATAACGTAATAGGTTATATGGTATGACGTTATAACGTAATAGGTTATATGGTATGATTCTATACCGCACTACGTTATATGGTATGACGTTATAAAGTAATATTTTATAAGGTATGGCGTTATAACGTTACAGCGTATGACGTTATAACGTAATAGGTCATATGGTACGACGTTATAACGTAGTATTTTAATGGTATGGCGTTATAACGTTATATGGTATGACGTTATAACGTATTACGTTATATGGTATGACGTTATTACGTATTACGTTATATGGGACGACGTTATAACGTATTACGTTATATGGGACGACGTTATAACGTATTACGTTATACGGGATGACGTTATAACGTAATAGGTTATATGGTATGACGTTATAACGTAGTATTTTAATGGTATGGCGTTATAACGTTATATGGGATGACGTTATAACATAATAGGTTATATGGTATGACGCTATAGCGTAGTATTTTAATGGTATGGCGTTATAACTTTATATGGTATGACGTTATTACGTATTACGTTATATGGTATGACGTTATTACGTATTACGTTATATGGGACGACGTTATAACGTATTACGTTATATGGGACGACGTTATAAAGTATTACGTTATATGGGATGACGTTATAACGTAATAGGTTATATGGCATGAGGTTATACAGTATTACGTTAGATGGGATGACGTTATAACGTATTACGTTTCATGGGATGACGTTATTACGTATTACGTTATATGGGACGACGTTATAACGTATTACGTTATATAGGACGACGTTATAACGTATTACCTTATATGGGACGACGATATAACGTATTACGTTATATGGTATGACGTTATTACGTATTACGTTATATGGGACGACGTTATAACGTAATACCTTATATGGGACGACGATATAACGTATTACGTTATACGGGATGACGTTATAACGTAATAGGTTATATGGTATGACGTTATAACGTTGCATTTTAATGGTATGGCGTTATAACGTTATATGGGATGACGTTATAACATAATAGGTTATATGGTATGACGTTATAACGTAGTATTTTAATGGTATGGCGTTATAACGTTATATGGTATGACGTTATAACGCATTACGTTATATGGGACGACATTATAACGTATTACGTTATATGGGATGACGTTATTACGTATTACGTTATATGGGACGACGTTATAACGTATTACGTCATATGGGACGACGTTATAAGCTATTACGTTATATGGGATGACGTTATGACGTAATAGGTTATATGGTATGAGGTTATACCGTATTACGTTAGATGGGATGACGTTATAACGTATTACGTCATATGGGACGACGTTATAACGTATTTCGTTATATGGGACGACGTTATAACGTATTACGTTATATGGAATGACGTTATAACGTAATAGGTTATATGGTATGACGTTATAACGTACTACGTTATATGGTATGACGTTATAACGTAATAGGTCATATTTTATGAGGTTGTACCGTATTACGTTATATGGCATGACGTTATAACGTAATAGGTTATATGGTATGACGTTATAACGTAATATTTTACATGGTATGGCGTTATAACGTTATATGGTATGACGTTATAACGTAATAGGTTATATGGTATGAGGTTATACCGCATTACGTTATATGGTATGACGTTATAAAGTAATATTTTATATGGTATGGCGTTATATCGTTACAGCGTATGACGTTATAACGTAATAGGTTATATGGTATGACGTTATAACGTATTGCGATATATGGTATTACGTTATAACGTAATAGGTTATATGGTATGACGTGATATCCTAATACGTTATATGGTATACCGTTATAACGTATTAGGTTATATGGTATAACGTTATAACGTATTACGTAACATGGAACGACGTTATAACGTATTACGTTATATGGTATGACGTTATAACGTTTTACGATATATGGGACGACGTTATAACGTACTATGTTATATGGGATGTCTTTATAACGTATTACGTAATATGGGATGACGTTATTACGTAATAGGTTATATGGAATGACGTTACAACGTATTACGTTATATGGTATTGCGTTATAACGTTACATGGTATGTCGTTATAACGTAATATGCTATGGTATGACGTTATACCGTATTGAGTTATATGGGATGACGTTATAACGTAATAGGTTATATGGTATGAGGTTATACCGTATTACGTTATATGGGATGACGTTATAACGTAATACGTTATATGGTATACCGTTATAACGTATTAGGTTATATGGTATAACGTTATAACACATTACGTAATATGGGACGACGTTATAACGTATTAAGTTATATGGTATAACGTTACACGTTATAACGTAATAACGTAATAGGTTGTGTGGTATGACGTTATACCGTATTACGTGATATGGGTTGACTTTATAACGTATTACGTTATATGGTATGACGTTATAACGTATAATAATATAATAGGTTATATGGTATGAGTTTATACCGTATTACGTTATATGGGATGACGTTAGAACGTATTACGTTATATGGAACGACGTTATAACGTAATAGGTTATATGGTATGACGTTATAACGTAATATTTTACATGGTATGGCGTTATAACGTTATATGGTATGACGTTATAACGTAATAGGTTATATGGTATGAGGCTATACCGCATTACGTTATATGGTATGACGTTATAACGTAATAGGTTATAGTTTATGATGTTATACCGTATTACGTTATATGGGATGACGTTATAACGTAATAGGTTATATGGTATGACGTTATAACGTAATATTTTACATGGTATGGCGTTATAACGTTATATGGTATGACGTTATAACGTAATAGGTTATATGGTATGAGGTTATACCGCATTACGTTATATGGTATGACGTTATAAAGTAATATTTTATATGGTATGGCGTTATAACGTTACAGCGTATGACGTTATAACGTAATAGGTTATATGGCATGACGTTATAACGTAGTATTTTAATGGTATGGCGTTATAACGTTATATGGTATGACGTTATAACGTATTACGTTATATGGTATGACGTTATTACGTATTACGTTATATGGGACGACGTTATAACGTATTACGTTATATGGGACGACGTTATAACGAATTACGTTATACGGGATGACGTTATAACGTAATAGGTTATATGGTATGACGTTATAACGTAGTATTTTAATGGTATGGCGTTATAACGTTATATGGTATGACGTTATAACGTATAATAATATAATAGGTTATATGGTATGAGTTTATACCGTATTACGTTATATGGGATGACGTTAGAACGTATTACGTTATATGGAACGACGTTATAACGTAATAGGTTATATGGTATGACGTTATAACGTAATATTTTACATGGTATGGCGTTATAACGTTATATGGTATGACGTTATAACGTAATAGGTTATATGGTATGAGGCTATACCGCATTACGTTATATGGTATGACGTTATAACGTAATAGGTTATAGTTTATGATGTTATACCGTATTACGTTATATGGGATGACGTTATAACGTAATAGGTTATATGGTATGACGTTATAACGTAATATTTTACATGGTATGGCGTTATAACGTTATATGGTATGACGTTATAACGTAATAGGTTATATGGTATGAGGCTATACCGCATTACGTTATATGGTATGACGTTATAAAGTAATATTTTATATGGTATGGCGTTATAACGTTACAGCGTATGACGTTATAACGTAATAGGTTATATGGCATGACGTTATAACGTAGTATTTTAATGGTATGGCGTTATAACGTTATATGGTATGACGTTATAACGTATTACGTTATATGGTATGACGTTATTACGTATTACGTTATATGGGACGACGTTATAACGTATTACGTTATATGGGACGACGTTATAACGAATTACGTTATACGGGATGACGTTATAACGTAATAGGTTATATGGTATGACGTTATAACGTAGTATTTTAATGGTATGGCGTTATAACGTTATATGGGATGACGTTATAACATAATAGGTTATATGGTATGACGCTATAACGTAGTATTTTAATGGTATGGCGTTATAACTTTATATGGTATGACGTTATAACGTATTACGTTATATGGTATGAAGTTATTACGTATTACGTTATATGGGACGACGTTATAACGTATTACGTTATATGGGACGACGATATAACGTATTACGTTATACGGGATGACGTTATAACGTAATAGGTTATATGGTATGACGTTATAACGTAGTATTTTCATGGTATGGCGTTATAACGTTATATTGGATGACGTTATAATATAATAGGTTATATGGTATGACGTTATAACGTAGTATGTTAATGGTATGGCGTTATAACGTTCTATGGTATGACGTTATAACGTATTACGTTATATGGTATGACGTTATAACGCATTACGTTATGTGGGACGACATTATAACGTATTACGTTATATAGGATGACGTTATTACGTATTACGTTATATGGGACGACGTTATAACGTATTACGTCATATTGGACGACGTTATAAGGTATTACGTTATTTGTGATGACGTTATGACGTAATAGGTTATATGGTATGAGGTTATACCGTATTACGTTAGATGGGATGACGTTATAACGTATTACGTTACATGGGATGACGCTATTACGTATTACGTTATATGGGACGACGTTATAACGTATTACGTTATATAGGACGACGTTATAACGTATTACGTTATACGGGATGACGTTATAACGTAATAGGTTATATGGTATGACGTCATAACGTAGTATTTTAATGGTATGGCGTTATAACGTTACATGGTATGACGTTATAACGTATTACGTTATATGGTATGACGTTATAACGTAATACGTTATATGGTATGACGTTATTACGTATTACGTAATATGGGACGACGTTATAACGTATTACGTTATACGGGATGACGTTATAACGTAATAGGTTATATGGTATGACGTCATAACGTAGTATTTTAATGGTATGGCGTTATAACGTTACATGGTATGACGTTATAACGTATTACGTTATATGGTATGACGTTATAACGTAATACGTTATATGGTATGACGTTATTACGTATTACGTAATATGGGACGACGTTATAACGTATTACGTTATACGGGATGACGTTATAACGTAATAGGTTATATGGTATGACGTCATAACGTAGTATTTTAATGGTATGGCGTTATAACGTTACATGGTATGACGTTATAACGTATTACGTTATATGGTATGACGTTATAACGTAATACGTTATATGGGACGACGTTATAACGTATAACGTTATATGGGAGGACGGTATAACGTATTACGTTATACGGGATGACGTTATAACGTAATAGGTTATATGGTATGACGTTATAACGTAGTATTTTAATGGTACGGCGTTATATCGTTATATGGGACGACGTTATAACGTATAACGTTATATGGGAGGACGTTATAACGTATTACGTTATATGGGACGACGTTATAACGTATTACCTTATACGGGACGACGATATAACGTATTACGTTATATGGGATGACGTTATTACGTATTACGTTATATGGGACGACATTATAACGTATTACGTTATATGGTATGACGTTATTACGTAATACGTTATATGTGACGACGTTATAACGTATAACGTTATATGGGACGACGTTATAACGTATTACGTTATACGGGATGACGTTATAACATAATAGGTTATATGATATGACGTTATAACGTAGTATTTTAATGGTATGGCGTTATAACGTTATATGGTATGACGTTATAACGTATTACGTTATATGGTATGACGTTATAACGCATTACGTTATATGGGACGACATTATAACGTATTACGTTATATGGGATGACGTTATTACGTATTACGTTATATGGTTTGACGTTATAACGTATTACGTTATATGGTATGACGTTATAACGTATTACGTTATATGGTATGACGTTATAACGCATTACGTTATATGGGACGACGTTATAACGTATTACCTTATATGGGAAGACGATATAACGTATTACGTTATATGGGATGACGTTATTACGTATTACGTTATATGGGACGACATTATAACGTATTACGTTATATGGTATGACGTTATTACGTAATACGTTATATGGGACGACGTTATAACGTATAACGTTATATGGGACGACGTTATAACGTATTACGTTATACGGGATGACGTTATAACATAATAGGTTATATGGCATGACGTTATAACGTAGTATTTTAATGGTATGGCGTTATAACGTTATATGGTATGACGTTATAACGTATTACGTTATATGGTATGACGTTATAACGCATTACGTTATATGGGACGACATTATAACATATTACGTTATATGGGATGACGTTATTACGTATTACGTTATATGGGACGACATTATAACGTATTACGTTATATGGTATGACGTTATTACGTATTACGTAATATGGGACGACGTTATAACGTATTGCGTCATATGGGACGACGTTATAAGGTATTACGTTATATGGGATGACGTTATGACGTAATAGGTTATATGGTATGAGGTTATACCGTATTACGTTAGATGGGATGACGTTATAACGTATTACGTTACATGGGATGACGTTATTACGTTTTACGTTATATGGGAAGGCGTTATAACGTATTACGTTATATGGGACGACGTTATAATGTATTACGTTATACGGGATGACGTTATAACGTAATAGGTTATATGGTATGACGTCATAACGTAGTATTTTAATGGTATGGCGTTATAACGTTACATGGTATGACGTTATAACGTATTACGTTATATGGTATGACATTATTACGTATTACGTTATATGGGACGACGTTATAACGTATTACCTTATATGGGACGACGATATAACGTGCTACGTTATACGGGATGACGTTATAACGTAATAGGTTATATGGTATGACGTTATAACGTAGTATTTTAATGGTATGGCGTTATAACGTTATATGGGATGACGTTATAACATAATAGGTTATATGGTATGACGTTATAACGTTATATGGTATGACGTTATTACGTAATACGTTATATGGGACGACGTTATAACGTATAACGTTATCTGGGACGACGTTATAACGTATTACGTTATACGGGATGACGTTATAACATAATAGGTTATATGGTATGACGTTATAACGTAGTATTTTAATGGTATGGCGTTATAACGTTATATGGTATGACGTTATAACGTATTAGGTTATATGGTATGACGTTATAACTCATTACGTTATATGGGACGACATTATAACGTATTACGTTATATGGGATGACGTTATTACGTATTACGTTATATGGGACGACGTTATAACGTATTACGTCATATGGGACGACGTTATAAGGTATTACGTTATATGGGATGACGTTATGACGTAATAGGTTATATGGTATGAGGTTATACCGTATTACGTTAGATGGGATGACGTTATAACGCATTACGTTACATGGGATGACGTTATTACGTATTACGTTATATGGGACGACGTTATAACGTATTACGTAATATGGGACGACGTTATAACGTATTACGTTATATGGGACGACGTTATAACGTATTATGTTAGATGGGATGTCGTTATAACGTATTACGTAATATGGGATGACGTTATAACGTAATAGGTTATATGGTATGTCGTTATAACGTATTACGTTATATGGTATGGCGTTATAACGTTACATGGTATGACGTTATAACGTAATAGGTTATATGGTGTGAGTTTAGACCGTATTACGTTATATGTAATGACGTTATAACGTATTACGTTATATGGGATGACGTTATAGCGTATTACGTCATATGGGACGACGTTATAACGTATTTCGTTATATGGGACGACGTTATAACGTATTACGTTATATGGGATGACGTTATAACGTAATAGGTTATATGGTATGACGTTATAACGTATTACGTTATATGGTATGACGTTATAACGTAATAGGTCATATTTTATGAGGTTGTACCATATTTCGTTATATGGGATGACGTTATAACGTAATAGGTTATATGGTATGACGTTATAACGTAATATTTTATATGGTATGGCGTTATAACGTTATATGGTATGACGTTATAACGTAATAGGTTATATGGTATGAGGTTATACCGCATTACGTTATATGGTATGACGTTATAAAGTAATATTTTATATGGTATGGCGTTATAACGTTACAGCGTATGACGTTATAACGTAATAGGTTCTATGGTATGACGTTATAACGTATTGCGATATATGGTATTACGTTATAACGTAATAGGTTATATAGTATGACGTGATATCCTAATACGTTACATGGTATACCGTTATAACGTACTAGGTTATATGGTATAACGTTATAACGTATTACGTAATATGGGACGACGTTATAACGTATTACGTTATATGGTATGACGTTATAACGTTTTACGATATATCGGACGACGTTATAACGTATTATGTTATATGGGATGTCTTTATAACGTATTACGTAATATGGGATGACGTTATTACGTAATAGGTTATATGGAATGACGTTACAACGTATTACGTTATATGGTATTGCGTTATAACGTTACATGGTATGACGTTATAACGTAATAGGCTATGGTATGACGTTATACCGTATTGAGTTTTATGGGATGACGTTATAACGTAATAGGTTATATGGTATGAGGTTATACCGTATTACGTTATATGGGATGACGTTATAACGTAATACGTTATATGGTATACCGTTATAACGTATTAGGTTATATGGTATAACGTTATAACATATTACGTAATATGGGACGACGTTATAACGTATTAAGTTATATGGTATAACGTTACACGTTATAACGTAATAACGTAATAGGTTGTGTGGTATGACGTTATACCGTATTACGTGATATGGGATGACCTTATAACGTATTACGTTATATGGTATGACGTTATAACGTAATAGGTTATATGGTATGAGTTTATACCGTATTACGTTATATGGTATGACGTTATTACGTATTACGTTATATGGGACGACGTTATAACGTAATACCTTATATGGGACGACGATATAACGTATTACGTTATATGGGACGACGTTATAACGTAATAGGTTATATGGTATGACGTTATAACGTTGCATTTTAATGGTATGGCGTTATAACGTTATATGGGATGACGTTATAACATAATAGGTTATATGGTATGACGTTATAACGTAGTATTTTGATGGTATGGCGTTATAACGTTATATGGTATGACGTTATAACGCATTACGTTATATGGGACGACATTATAACGTATTACGTTATATGGGATGACGTTATTACGTATTACGTTATATGGGACGACGTTATAACGTATTACGTCATATGGGACGACGTTATAAGCTATTACGTTATATGGGATGACGTTATGACGTAATAGGTTATATGGTATGAGGTTATACCGTATTACGTTAGATGGGATGACGTTATAACGTATTACGTCATATGGGACGACGTTATAACGTATTTCGTTATATGGGACGACGTTATAACGTATTACGTTATATGGAATGACGTTATAACGTAATAGGTTATATGGTATGACGTTATAACGTACTACGTTATATGGTATGACGTTATAACGTAATAGGTCATATTTTATGAGGTTGTACCGTATTACGTTATATGGCATGACGTTATAACGTAATAGGTTATATGGTATGACGTTGTAACGTAATATTTTACATGGTATGGCGTTATAACGTTATATGGTATGACGTTATAACGTAATAGGTTATATGGTATGAGGTTATACCGCATTACGTTATATGGTATGACGTTATAAAGTAATATTTTATATGGTATGGCGTTATAACGTTACAGCGTATGACGTTATAACGTAATAGGTTATATGGTATGACGTTATAACGTATTGCGATATATGGTATTACGTTATAACGTAATAGGTTATATGGTATGACGTGATATCCTAATACGTTATATGGTATACCGTTATAACGTATTAGGTTATATGGTATAACGTTATAACGTATTACGTAACATGGAACGACGTTATAACGTATTACGTTATATGGTATGACGTTATAACGTTTTACGATATATGGGACGACGTTATAACGTACTATGTTATATGGGATGTCTTTATAACGTATTACGTAATATGGGATGACGTTATTACGTAATAGGTTATATGGAATGACGTTACAACGTATTACGTTATATGGTATTGCGTTATAACGTTACATGGTATGTCGTTATAACGTAATATGCTATGGTATGACGTTATACCGTATTGAGTTATATGGGATGACGTTATAACGTAATAGGTTATATGGTATGAGGTTATACCGTATTACGTTATATGGGATGACGTTATAACGTAATACGTTATATGGTATACCGTTATAACGTATTAGGTTATATGGTATAACGTTATAACACATTACGTAATATGGGACGACGTTATAACGTATTAAGTTATATGGTATAACGTTACACGTTATAACGTAATAACGTAATAGGTTGTGTGGTATGACGTTATACCGTATTACGTGATATGGGTTGACTTTATAACGTATTACGTTATATGGTATGACGTTATAACGTATAATAATATAATAGGTTATATGGTATGAGTTTATACCGTATTACGTTATATGGGATGACGTTAGAACGTATTACGTTATATGGAACGACGTTATAACGTAATAGGTTATATGGTATGACGTTATAACGTAATATTTTACATGGTATGGCGTTATAACGTTATATGGTATGACGTTATAACGTAATAGGTTATATGGTATGAGGCTATACCGCATTACGTTATATGGTATGACGTTATAACGTAATAGGTTATAGTTTATGATGTTATACCGTATTACGTTATATGGGATGACGTTATAACGTAATAGGTTATATGGTATGACGTTATAACGTAATATTTTACATGGTATGGCGTTATAACGTTATATGGTATGACGTTATAACGTAATAGGTTATATGGTATGAGGCTATACCGCATTACGTTATATGGTATGACGTTATAAAGTAATATTTTATATGGTATGGCGTTATAACGTTACAGCGTATGACGTTATAACGTAATAGGTTATATGGCATGACGTTATAACGTAGTATTTTAATGGTATGGCGTTATAACGTTATATGGTATGACGTTATAACGTATTACGTTATATGGTATGACGTTATTACGTATTACGTTATATGGGACGACGTTATAACGTATTACGTTATATGGGACGACGTTATAACGAATTACGTTATACGGGATGACGTTATAACGTAATAGGTTATATGGTATGACGTTATAACGTAGTATTTTAATGGTATGGCGTTATAACGTTATATGGTATGACGTTATAACGTATAATAATATAATAGGTTATATGGTATGAGTTTATACCGTATTACGTTATATGGGATGACGTTAGAACGTATTACGTTATATGGAACGACGTTATAACGTAATAGGTTATATGGTATGACGTTATAACGTAATATTTTACATGGTATGGCGTTATAACGTTATATGGTATGACGTTATAACGTAATAGGTTATATGGTATGAGGCTATACCGCATTACGTTATATGGTATGACGTTATAACGTAATAGGTTATAGTTTATGATGTTATACCGTATTACGTTATATGGGATGACGTTATAACGTAATAGGTTATATGGTATGACGTTATAACGTAATATTTTACATGGTATGGCGTTATAACGTTATATGGTATGACGTTATAACGTAATAGGTTATATGGTATGAGGCTATACCGCATTACGTTATATGGTATGACGTTATAAAGTAATATTTTATATGGTATGGCGTTATAACGTTACAGCGTATGACGTTATAACGTAATAGGTTATATGGCATGACGTTATAACGTAGTATTTTAATGGTATGGCGTTATAACGTTATATGGTATGACGTTATAACGTATTACGTTATATGGTATGACGTTATTACGTATTACGTTATATGGGACGACGTTATAACGTATTACGTTATATGGGACGACGTTATAACGAATTACGTTATACGGGATGACGTTATAACGTAATAGGTTATATGGTATGACGTTATAACGTAGTATTTTAATGGTATGGCGTTATAACGTTATATGGGATGACGTTATAACATAATAGGTTATATGGTATGACGCTATAACGTAGTATTTTAATGGTATGGCGTTATAACTTTATATGGTATGACGTTATAACGTATTACGTTATATGGTATGAAGTTATTACGTATTACGTTATATGGGACGACGTTATAACGTATTACGTTATATGGGACGACGATATAACGTATTACGTTATACGGGATGACGTTATAACGTAATAGGTTATATGGTATGACGTTATAACGTAGTATTTTCATGGTATGGCGTTATAACGTTATATTGGATGACGTTATAACATAATAGGTTATATGGTATGACGTTATAACGTAGTATGTTAATGGTATGGCGTTATAACGTTCTATGGTATGACGTTATAACGTATTACGTTATATGGTATGACGTTATAACGCATTACGTTATGTGGGACGACATTATAACGTATTACGTTATATAGGATGACGTTATTACGTATTACGTTATATGGGACGACGTTATAACGTATTACGTCATATTGGACGACGTTATAAGGTATTACGTTATTTGTGATGACGTTATGACGTAATAGGTTATATGGTATGAGGTTATACCGTATTACGTTAGATGGGATGACGTTATAACGTATTACGTTACATGGGATGACGCTATTACGTATTACGTTATATGGGACGACGTTATAACGTATTACGTTATATAGGACGACGTTATAACGTATTACGTTATACGGGATGACGTTATAACGTAATAGGTTATATGGTATGACGTCATAACGTAGTATTTTAATGGTATGGCGTTATAACGTTACATGGTATGACGTTATAACGTATTACGTTATATGGTATGACGTTATAACGTAATACGTTATATGGTATGACGTTATTACGTATTACGTAATATGGGACGACGTTATAACGTATTACGTTATACGGGATGACGTTATAACGTAATAGGTTATATGGTATGACGTCATAACGTAGTATTTTAATGGTATGGCGTTATAACGTTACATGGTATGACGTTATAACGTATTACGTTATATGGTATGACGTTATAACGTAATACGTTATATGGTATGACGTTATTACGTATTACGTAATATGGGACGACGTTATAACGTATTACGTTATACGGGATGACGTTATAACGTAATAGGTTATATGGTATGACGTCATAACGTAGTATTTTAATGGTATGGCGTTATAACGTTACATGGTATGACGTTATAACGTATTACGTTATATGGTATGACGTTATAACGTAATACGTTATATGGTATGACGTTATTACGTATTACGTAATATGGGACGACGTTATAACGTATTACGTTATACGGGATGACGTTATACGTAATAGGTTATATGGGACGACATTATAACGTATTACGTTATATGGTATGACGTTATTACGTAATACGTTATATGTGACGACGTTATAACGTATAACGTTATATGGGACGACGTTATAACGTATTACGTTATACGGGATGACGTTATAACATAATAGGTTATATGATATGACGTTATAACGTAGTATTTTAATGGTATGGCGTTATAACGTTATATGGTATGACGTTATAACGTATTACGTTATATGGTATGACGTTATAACGCATTACGTTATATGGGACGACATTATAACGTATTACGTTATATGGGATGACGTTATTACGTATTACGTTATATGGTTTGACGTTATAACGTATTACGTTATATGGTATGACGTTATAACGTATTACGTTATATGGTATGACGTTATAACGCATTACGTTATATGGGACGACGTTATAACGTATTACCTTATATGGGAAGACGATATAACGTATTACGTTATATGGGATGACGTTATTACGTATTACGTTATATGGGACGACATTATAACGTATTACGTTATATGGTATGACGTTATTACGTAATACGTTATATGGGACGACGTTATAACGTATAACGTTATATGGGACGACGTTATAACGTATTACGTTATACGGGATGACGTTATAACATAATAGGTTATATGGCATGACGTTATAACGTAGTATTTTAATGGTATGGCGTTATAACGTTATATGGTATGACGTTATAACGTATTACGTTATATGGTATGACGTTATAACGCATTACGTTATATGGGACGACATTATAACATATTACGTTATATGGGATGACGTTATTACGTATTACGTTATATGGGACGACATTATAACGTATTACGTTATATGGTATGACGTTATTACGTAATACGTTATATGGGACGACGTTATAACGTATAACGTTATATGGGACGACGTTATAACGTATTACGTTATACGGGATGACGTTATAACATAATAGGTTATATGGTATGACGTTATAACGTAGTATTTTAATGGTATGGCGTTATAACGTTATATGGTATGACGTTATAACGTATTACGTTATATGGTATGACGTTATAACGCATTACGTTATATGGGACGACATTATAACGTATTGCGTTATATGGGATGACGTTATTACGTATTACGTAATATGGGACGACGTTATAACGTATTGCGTCATATGGGACGACGTTATAAGGTATTACGTTATATGGGATGACGTTATGACGTAATAGGTTATATGGTATGAGGTTATACCGTATTACGTTAGATGGGATGACGTTATAACGTATTACGTTACATGGGATGACGTTATTACGTTTTACGTTATATGGGAAGGCGTTATAACGTATTACGTTATATGGGACGACGTTATAATGTATTACGTTATACGGGATGACGTTATAACGTAATAGGTTATATGGTATGACGTCATAACGTAGTATTTTAATGGTATGGCGTTATAACGTTACATGGTATGACGTTATAACGTATTACGTTATATGGTATGACATTATTACGTATTACGTTATATGGGACGACGTTATAACGTATTACCTTATATGGGACGACGATATAACGTGCTACGTTATACGGGATGACGTTATAACGTAATAGGTTATATGGTATGACGTTATAACGTAGTATTTTAATGGTATGGCGTTATAACGTTATATGGGATGACGTTATAACATAATAGGTTATATGGTATGACGTTATAACGTTATATGGTATGACGTTATTACGTAATACGTTATATGGGACGACGTTATAACGTATAACGTTATCTGGGACGACGTTATAACGTATTACGTTATACGGGATGACGTTATAACATAATAGGTTATATGGTATGACGTTATAACGTAGTATTTTAATGGTATGGCGTTATAACGTTATATGGTATGACGTTATAACGTATTAGGTTATATGGGATGACGTTATTACGTATTACGTTATATGGGACGACATTATAACGTATTACGTTATATGGTATGACGTTATTACGTAATACGTTATATGGGACGACGTTATAACGTATAACGTTATATGGGACGACGTTATAACGTATTACGTTATACGGGATGACGTTATAACATAATAGGTTATATGGCATGACGTTATAACGTAGTATTTTAATGGTATGGCGTTATAACGTTATATGGTATGACGTTATAACGTATTACGTTATATGGTATGACGTTATAACGCATTACGTTATATGGGACGACATTATAACATATTACGTTATATGGGATGACGTTATTACGTATTACGTTATATGGGACGACATTATAACGTATTACGTTATATGGTATGACGTTATTACGTAATACGTTATATGGGACGACGTTATAACGTATAACGTTATATGGGACGACGTTATAACGTATTACGTTATACGGGATGACGTTATAACATAATAGGTTATATGGTATGACGTTATAACGTAGTATTTTAATGGTATGGCGTTATAACGTTATATGGTATGACGTTATAACGTATTACGTTATATGGTATGACGTTATAACGCATTACGTTATATGGGACGACATTATAACGTATTGCGTTATATGGGATGACGTTATTACGTATTACGTAATATGGGACGACGTTATAACGTATTGCGTCATATGGGACGACGTTATAAGGTATTACGTTATATGGGATGACGTTATGACGTAATAGGTTATATGGTATGAGGTTATACCGTATTACGTTAGATGGGATGACGTTATAACGTATTACGTTACATGGGATGACGTTATTACGTTTTACGTTATATGGGAAGGCGTTATAACGTATTACGTTATATGGGACGACGTTATAATGTATTACGTTATACGGGATGACGTTATAACGTAATAGGTTATATGGTATGACGTCATAACGTAGTATTTTAATGGTATGGCGTTATAACGTTACATGGTATGACGTTATAACGTATTACGTTATATGGTATGACATTATTACGTATTACGTTATATGGGACGACGTTATAACGTATTACCTTATATGGGACGACGATATAACGTGCTACGTTATACGGGATGACGTTATAACGTAATAGGTTATATGGTATGACGTTATAACGTAGTATTTTAATGGTATGGCGTTATAACGTTATATGGGATGACGTTATAACATAATAGGTTATATGGTATGACGTTATAACGTTATATGGTATGACGTTATTACGTAATACGTTATATGGGACGACGTTATAACGTATAACGTTATCTGGGACGACGTTATAACGTATTACGTTATACGGGATGACGTTATAACATAATAGGTTATATGGTATGACGTTATAACGTAGTATTTTAATGGTATGGCGTTATAACGTTATATGGTATGACGTTATAACGTATTAGGTTATATGGTATGACGTTATAACTCATTACGTTATATGGGACGACATTATAACGTATTACGTTATATGGGATGACGTTATTACGTATTACGTTATATGGGACGACGTTATAACGTATTACGTCATATGGGACGACGTTATAAGGTATTACGTTATATGGGATGACGTTATGACGTAATAGGTTATATGGTATGAGGTTATACCGTATTACGTTAGATGGGATGACGTTATAACGCATTACGTTACATGGGATGACGTTATTACGTATTACGTTATATGGGACGACGTTATAACGTATTACGTAATATGGGACGACGTTATAACGTATTACGTTATATGGGACGACGTTATAACGTATTATGTTAGATGGGATGTCGTTATAACGTATTACGTAATATGGGATGACGTTATAACGTAATAGGTTATATGGTATGTCGTTATAACGTATTACGTTATATGGTATGGCGTTATAACGTTACATGGTATGACGTTATAACGTAATAGGTTATATGGTGTGAGTTTAGACCGTATTACGTTATATGTAATGACGTTATAACGTATTACGTTATATGGGATGACGTTATAGCGTATTACGTCATATGGGACGACGTTATAACGTATTTCGTTATATGGGACGACGTTATAACGTATTACGTTATATGGGATGACGTTATAACGTAATAGGTTATATGGTATGACGTTATAACGTATTACGTTATATGGTATGACGTTATAACGTAATAGGTCATATTTTATGAGGTTGTACCATATTTCGTTATATGGGATGACGTTATAACGTAATAGGTTATATGGTATGACGTTATAACGTAATATTTTATATGGTATGGCGTTATAACGTTATATGGTATGACGTTATAACGTAATAGGTTATATGGTATGAGGTTATACCGCATTACGTTATATGGTATGACGTTATAAAGTAATATTTTATATGGTATGGCGTTATAACGTTACAGCGTATGACGTTATAACGTAATAGGTTCTATGGTATGACGTTATAACGTATTGCGATATATGGTATTACGTTATAACGTAATAGGTTATATAGTATGACGTGATATCCTAATACGTTACATGGTATACCGTTATAACGTACTAGGTTATATGGTATAACGTTATAACGTATTACGTAATATGGGACGACGTTATAACGTATTACGTTATATGGTATGACGTTATAACGTTTTACGATATATCGGACGACGTTATAACGTATTATGTTATATGGGATGTCTTTATAACGTATTACGTAATATGGGATGACGTTATTACGTAATAGGTTATATGGAATGACGTTACAACGTATTACGTTATATGGTATTGCGTTATAACGTTACATGGTATGACGTTATAACGTAATAGGCTATGGTATGACGTTATACCGTATTGAGTTTTATGGGATGACGTTATAACGTAATAGGTTATACGGTATGAGGTTATACCGTATTACGTTATATGGGATGACGTTATAACGTAATACGTTATATGGTATACCGTTATAACGTATTAGGTTATATGGTATAACGTTATAACATATTACGTAATATGGGACGACGTTATAACGTATTAAGTTATATGGTATAACGTTACACGTTATAACGTAATAACGTAATAGGTTGTGTGGTATGACGTTATACCGTATTACGTGATATGGGATGACCTTATAACGTATTACGTTATATGGTATGACGTTATAACGTAATAGGTTATATGGTATGAGTTTATACCGTATTACGTTATATGGGATGACGTTAGAACGTATTACGTTATATGGGACGACTTTATAACGTATTACGTTATACGGGACGATGTTATAACGTATTACGTTATATGGGACGACGTTATAACGTATTACGTTATATGGGATGACGTTATAACGTAATAGGTTATATGGTATGACGTTATAACGTATTACGTTATATGGTATGTCGTTATAACGTAATATTTTATATGGTATGGCGTTATAACGTTACATGGGATGACGTTATAACGTAATAGGTTATATGGTATCACGTTATAACGTATTACATTATATGGTATGACGTTATAACGTATTACGTTATATGGGACGACGTTATAACGCATTACGTTATATGGGACTACATTATAACGTATTACGTTATATGGGATGACGTTATTACGTATTACGTTATATGGGACGACGTTATGAAGTATTACGTTATATGGGATGACGTTATAACGTAATAGGTTATATGGTATCACGTTATAACGTATTACATTATATGGTATGACGTTATAACGTATTACGTTATATGGGACGACGTTATAACGTATTACGTTATATGGGATGACGTTATTACGTATTACGTTATATGGGACGACGTTATGAAGTATTACGTTATATGGGATGACGTTATAACGTAATAGGTTATATGGTATCACGTTATAACGTATTACATTATATGGTATGACGTTATAACGTAATAGGTTATATGGCATGAGGTTATACCGTATTACGTTAGATGGGATGACGTTATAACGTATTACGTTTCATGGGATGACGTTATTACGTATTACGTTACATGGGACGACGTTATAACGTAACGTATTACGTCATACGGGATGACGTTATAACATAATAGGTTATATGGTATGACGTTATAACGTAGTATTTTACTGGTATGGCGTTACAACGTTATATGGTATGACGTTATAACGTATTACGTTATATGGTATGACGTTATAACGCATTACGTTATATGGGACGACATTATAACGTATTGCGTTATATGGGATGACGTTATTACGTATTACGTTATATGGGACGACGTTATAACGTATTACGTCATATAGGACGACGTTATAAGGTATTACGTTATATATGGGATGACGTTATGACGTAATAGGTTATATGGTATGAGGCTATATCGTATTACGTTAGATGGGATGACGTTATAACGTATTACGTTACATGGGATGACGTTATTACGTATTACGTTATATGGGAAGACGTTATAACGTATTACGTTATATGGGGTTAGGTTGGGGTTAGGTTAGGTTGGGGTTAGGTTGGGGTTAGGTTGGGGTTAGGTTGGGGTTAGGTTGGGGTTAGGTTGGGGAGCACGAGGCGGGCATGGGTTCCCGGGGCATAGGACCATGCCCTGGGAAACCCCGATGGATCTGATGTTCTCTTACAGTCGGGTGGCGGCCGATCGGTGCCCTTGGCACCCGTCGGTTCGCCGATCCGGTGCGGAGAACTTCGGAGAAGTTGGCGGGCCCATGCCTGTCAAGACCACTCACCTCACCTTCTCGCGGGGCTCCCTGTCGCCCTGCACCGGCTTCGACCGGGGCAGGGTGCGAAAGAGTGAGTGGCACCAGGACGGAGACTTCGACGACGACCTTGGCGAAAAACAAACAAAAAACATGGAAATGGAGAACAGAAACGACAACGTTTACGGTGCAGGGGAGGGATACCCCAGTACCGGCGCAGTCGTGGGTAGTGAAGTGGGCCCCGCTGCGTCGATATCTCGCGACCACGGCCGTTCGAGGGTGGACCGTCAGGCCCCCGGACGCGTTTATACGACTGGCGACGGAACAGCAGGAGAGAGGAGGAGGATAACCACAGGAGGACATCCAGAGGATGACAGGACGGAGACCGCGGAGGAGCCTCCGAGGAAGGCGACGAGACGTTCGCCGAGAGCCGCGAACAGGTCCGAGTACGTTTTTCTCGCGCCGACCACGATGGACGACGGTACGACACCGTTGGCGGGGGGATCGCGGGGGCGGGCGAGGTCCGACGACGAGGAGTCGGTCGCCTCGTTCGCCTCGCGCTCGTCGCTGGCTTCGATGGCGTCCAGGTGCAAGAGGAAGAGAACGGGAGCCACGACAACACCGGAGGTGTCGGAGGAGTTGGAGGTGCAGATGAAGACGAGCTCCCCGGCCGAAATCAGCGCGGGTTTGACGATGCACGTGTCGGAGATAATGCACGTCGCGACGACGTCGTCGAACTTGAAGGGGACTTACATCAGATCCCTCAAAAACGCGGCGAGTTATATCACCGCCGCCTGGAACGAGGAATCCGCGAGGAGGGCGAGGCCAGCGCGAGGCGCCGGCGACGACGTGGACGCGAGGCTGTCCGTGCTGGAGGGGGAGAACGCGGCCCTCCGCCAGGAACTGAGGAGACTGGCCGCCCACGTCAACGAGTGCCCGCGATGCGCCGGCGCGGCGCCCGAATACGTCCGCCCGCCGTGGGAAGGCGGAAACGACAGGACGCGGCTGGACGCCCTGGAAAGAGCGGTCCGAGAACTGGGACCCTCCATTCTCAGGACAATCGAGGAACGATTTGGGGACGCACGTTGGCAACGCACCCCCGAAGGACGACCCAGCGGGGACCGCCCCGTCGACCCTCCCGCGGCCCAGCCGACGCCGACCCGTAGGGAACGGGAGGACGGCGGATGGGAGCTGGTGGAAACGAAGAGGAAGAGGAGGAGAAACAGGAAGACGGCGAACGGGACGAAGGCAGCCGTCGCCGCCGCCGCCGGAGCAGAGGCGGCGAGGAAAGGATCGACCGCGCCACCACCGACGCGGGTACGGCGGCAGCAGCAACCCCAGCCGGGCGGCGACACGACGGGCGCACCGAAGGCGAGCGCCCCCGCGACGCAGAGAGGACCACCGCGGGCACCCAAGGTGGTCACGCCCCCTCGCGCACCGCGAACATCCGCGGTGACCCTGACGTTAAACGAGGGAGCGAGGATGTCGTACGCCGACGTCCTGGAGGCAGCGAGAACGAGGATTCCGCTATCGGAGCTCGGGACGGAGCGCCTGGAGATGAAGAAGGCGATGACGGGCGCCATTATAATACAAGTCCCCGGCGACAAGGACAGGGGAAAGGCGACGCTACTGGCGACGCGGCTGGCCGAGACCCTGGACCCGACGGCGGTGAGAATCGCCACCCCGACCAGGATGGCGGAGCTACGCGTGACCGGGATAGACATCTCGGTCAGGAAGGAGGAGCTGCGGAGAGCACTGGCCTCGGCGGCGGGATGCGGCAGCGCGGAGGTGCAGGTGGGCGAGATCGGCGCCACCAGAGGCGGCCTCGGGTCGGCATGGATCAAGTGCCCGGCTGCAGGAGCCCGCAAGCTGGCCCAGGCGGAGAAGATAGCCCTGGGCTGGTCAACGGCGAGGATAAGGGCCGTGCCGAAGCGCCCGTTGCAGTGCTTCAGGTGCCTGGAACTGGGGCACGTGCGCGCCACGTGCGTATCCGGCGAAGACCGAGGGCACCTGTGCTACAGGTGCGGCGGGAGCGGACACCGCGCCAGAGGCTGTCCCGCCTCCGCTCCCAAGTGTCCGCTGTGCGAATCGCTCGGGGCACCCGCGAATCACAGGATGGGCGGAGAGGCGTGCAATCCCCCGAAGGTCAAGAGGAGGAGACCGACCCGCCAACCAGCAGCGGTAGCAGCAGCAGCAGCAGCAGCCGCCGCGGTACGGACACCAGGAAGCGCCGCCGAACCACCAACAGCAGCGGCGGATGGCCGGGAGGAGGCCATGGAGGTGACGGCATAGTTCAAGCGCCTGCTGCAATGCAACCTCGGTAGGTCGAGACGAGCGCAAGATCTGCTCGTCCAGACCATCCGGGAGAACGAGGTGGCCCTAGCGGCGGTGGCCGAACCGCACCGTATACCCGACTCGCCCAACTGGATCGGGGACCTGGACGGATCCGCGGGGATAACGTGGACGTCGGCCTCGTGCGTCTCGCTGGACCGTGGCAACGGCTTCGTCGCGGTCGAGTGGCTAGGAGCGGCGGTGGTGGCGGTGTACGTCTCTCCGAACATCGACCTGGCCGCGTACGGGGACTTCCTGGACCGAGTCGGCGAGTGCATCCGAGGATGCCTCCCCCGCCAGGTGCTCGTGCTGGGGGACTTCAACGCCCACTCGACGCAATGGGGAAACCCAAGGACCAACTCCCGTGGAAGGATGCTCACCGACTGGGCAGCGAGTCTGGGGCTCCTGCTGGCGAACAGGGGCTCGGCGAGCACCTGCGTGGCGTGGAGAGGATCCTCCGTGGTGGACATCACGTGGGCTACCCCGGAGTTGCTCAGGCGAATCCGCGACTGGAGAGTGGCCGAGGGGGTGGAAACGCTGTCCGACCACCTCTACGTACTGATGGAGGTGACCCTGGGGACCGAGGACGACGCCGGGACGATACGACGACGACCGGGAGAGAACCGTCGCCGCCCGCCGCCGCCGCGATGGCGCCTGAAGGAGATGGACAAGGAGATGCTGCGGGCGGCCACGACCGTGTCCGCCTGGAGCTGGGACGCCCGACGGACGACCGAGCGAGGAAGTATCGACGAGGAGGCGGAGGAGCTCCGAAGATACATGACCGCGGCGTGCGACGCCTCGATGCCGCGCTCCGTCCCGGGGGGTGGACGAGACCGGGGAACGTACTGGTGGACCCCGGAGATCGCCGAGATGCGAGAAAACTGCGTGCGTGCCCGCAGAAGATTTCTAAGGGCCCGCCGTCGCAGACTGACGCGCGACGAGGAGGAGATTTCCCGCTTCTACGAGGAGTACAGAGAGGCGAGACGGACTCTTCAGCGGGAGATCAAGACCGCGAAATCTCGGTGCTGGACGGAGCTGATCGAGGAGGTGGAATCCGACCCGTGGGGACGGCCGTACAAAGTGGTCACCAAGAAGCTACGACCTTCGGCGCCCCCGCTGACCTCGGACATGGACCCGACGCTGTTGGACAACGTGATCGGGACGCTGTTCCCGCCGGAAGACAGGGACGCGAGCCGACCGGCGCCATCCTCCCCCTCCGCCGACGACGACGACGAGGAGGCGGCGACGACGACCGCGACGGGATGGAGCGAGGAGCTGCGAGTCAGCGACGAGGAACTCTTCGAAGCAGCCAGGAGGACGGCGTCCCGCGACGTGGCGCCAGGCCCCGACGGAATACCGGGCCGAGCGTGGGCGGAGTCGATCGTCACCATGGCTCCACGCCTGCGACACCTGTTCGACAGATGCCTGGAGGAGGGCGCCTACCCCCGGACATGGCGGACGGCCAGGCTGGTGCTGTTACGGAAGGAGGGCCGCCCGCCGGACTCGCCGTCCGCGTACCGGCCGATATGCCTGCTGGACGAGGTGGGCAAGATGCTGGAGAGGATCGTCGCCGCCCGGCTGGAGGCTCACGTGACCCGGAGGACGCCCGGATGGCACGACAGCCAGTACGGATTCCGCCGCGGCCGCTCGACCGTGGACGCGGTGAAGAGGCTGAGGACCATGGCCGAGGACAAGGTCGCCCGAGAAGGGGTAGCGGTGGCGGTGTCGCTCGACGTCACCAACGCCTTCAATTCCATCCCCTGGGCTAGGATCGTGGAGGCCCTGCGACACTTTGACGTCCCGGCGTACCTGGTGGGGATCGTCCGCGCGTACCTTTCCGACAGATACATCGTCTACGCCGGAAGGGACGGGGAAGAAAGAAGACGGATCGAGCGCGGCGTCCCGCAGGGGTCGGTATTGGGTCCGATACTCTGGATCACGGCCTACGACTCGGTCCTCCGATGTCCGATGCCCCCCGGGGCTGGAATGGTGTGCTACGCCGACGACACCCTGGTCCTGGCCGGGGGACGATGGTGGCAGGACACGGCGAACCGCACGGAAGACGCCGTGGCGTGCGCGATGGGCGCCATTCGGAGGCTCGGCCTGACGGTGTCGCCGGCCAAGTCCGAGGCGCTGTGGTTCTTCGACCAGCGACGAAGAGGAACGCCTCCCACAGGATCGACGGTGAACATCGGCGGAGAAGAGGTCCCGGTGAGACGCCAGATGAGGTACCTGGGTCTCACGATCGACAGCGGATGGACCTTCGGACCGCACTTCGAGCAACTGGTCCCGAAGGCGACGGCCGCGGCCAACGCCCTGTGCGGCCTTCTACCGAACATCGGCGGAGCAGGATCGAGAGTACGCCGACTCTACGAGGGAGTAGTTCGGTCCCGAGTTCTCTACGGGGCACCCGTCTGGGCCAGAAGCCTGGCGACCAGTCGCCGCAGCCTGACCTTGCTGCGGAGGCTGCAGAGGACGACCGCTATCCGCATCGCGAGAGGCTACAGGACGACATCGTACGCGTCGGCGACCGTGCTAGCGGCGTCCCCGCCGTTCGAGCTGCAAGCCCTGGCGCTCGAACGCGTATACGAACACCAAAGGAGGAACCCGACGCCATCCACCTCTGGCCAGCCGGCCTCGAACATCCGGGAGGAGGCGAAGAAGGAGGTCTGGGAACGATGGCGCTCGCAGCTGATCCAGGAGGACGCCGTGCGGCCGCACCGGGCCGTTCGCGCCGTGCTTCCCAACTGGGAGACGTGGAGGGATCGAGGCGGAGCACCGCTGACCTTCAGGATGACGCAGCTGCTCACCGGCCACGGAGTATTCGGCGAGTACCTGCTAAGGATTCGGCGAGAGGCGACGTCCGTCTGCCACCACTGCGAGGAAGAGGAGGACACGGCGCAGCACACGCTGGAGTTTTGTCCGGCGTGGGCGGAACCACGACGCGTCCTACGGCTCGAAATCGGCGAGAGCTTAGCCCCAGAAGCGGTCGTCGCGGCCATGCTAAGAGGGCGCCAGGAGTACGCCGCTGTCCGCACCTACTGCGAGCAGGTGATGCTGGCGAAGGAGCGGGCGGAAAGGATCAGGGAACGAGCTCGCGACCCGTCCAGGACATCGCAGCGCCCTAGGAATACCGCGCGCCACAGGGGCGCGACGCCACCACCGGCGCCGCCGCGCCCGCCGTAGCAGCGCGTGGAAACCAGGAAGGGGCTTCAGGGGACGGGGTCCCAGGACGAAGCAGCAGGAGCGAGGCGCTAGGGGGCGTGGTCCCCCCCTAGCGGTCCAAGAAGAAGAACAGGACGCCTCCCTTCGAAAGGAGAGATAGACGCCCGGGGGTAACCGGTAGTAATTCGGGAGAGATCCCGGGTGCATCTCGACTCAGGCGTCAGGACAGGCCACCGTGGAGTTTTAGTCGGTAAGAGTCCGACACTACCCGCTAGCGGGTGTCCATGAGGATTTCTCCACGAAAAAAAAAAAAAAAAAAAAGGTTGGGGTTAGGTTAGGTTGGGGTTAGGTTGGGGGTTAGGTTGGGGTTAGGTTGGGGTTAGGTTAGGTTGGGTTAGGTTGGGGTTAGGTTGGGGTTAGGTTGGGGTTAGGTTCCCTCCGCCGACGACGACGACGAGGAGGCGGCGACGACGACCGCGACGGGATGGAGCGAGGAGCTGCGAGTCAGCGACGAGGAACTCTTCGAAGCAGCCAGGAGGACGGCGTCCCGCGACGTGGCGCCAGGACCCGACGGAATACCGGGCCGAGCGTGGGCGGAGTCGATCGTCACCATGGCTCCACGCCTGCGACACCTGTTCGACAGATGCCTGGAGGAGGGCGCCTACCCCCGGACATGGCGGACGGCCAGGCTGGTGCTGTTACGGAAGGAGGGCCGCCCGCCGGACTCGCCGTCCGCGTACCGGCCGATATGCCTGCTGGACGAGGTGGGCAAGATGCTGGAGAGGATCGTCGCCGCCCGGCTGGAGGCTCACATCACCCGGAGGACGCCCGGATGGCACGACAGCCAGTACGGATTCCGCCGCGGCCGCTCGACCGTGGACGCGGTGAAGAGGCTGAGGACCATGGCCGAGGACAGGGTCGCCCGAGAAGGGGTAGCGGTGGCGGTGTCGCTCGACGTCACCAACGCCTTCAATTCCATCCCCTGGGCTAGGATCGTGGAGGCCCTGCGGCACTTTGACGTCCCGGCGTACCTGGTGGGGATCGTCCGCGCGTACCTTTCCGACAGACACATCGTCTACGCCGGAAGGGACGGGGAAGAAAGAAGACGGATCGAGCGCGGCGTTCCGCAGGGGTCGGTGTTGGGACCGATACTCTGGATCACGGCCTACGACTCGGTCCTCCGATGTCCGATGCCCCCCGGGGCTGGAATGGTGTGCTACGCCGACGACACCCTGGTCCTGGCCGGGGGACGATGGTGGCAGGACACGGCGAACCGCACGGAGGACGCCGTGGCGTGCGCGATGGGCGCCATTCGGAGGCTCGGCCTGACGGTGTCGCCGGCCAAGTCCGAGGCGCTGTGGTTCTTCGACCAGCGACGAAGAGGAACGCCTCCCACAGGATCGACGGTGAACATCGGCGGAGAAGAGGTCCCGGTGAGACGCCAGATGAGGTACCTGGGTCTCACGATCGACAGCGGATGGACCTTCGGACCGCACTTCGAGCAACTGGTCCCGAAGGCGACGGCCGCGGCCAACGCCCTGTGCGGCCTCCTACCGAACATCGGCGGAGCAGGATCGAGAGTACGCCGACTCTACGAGGGAGTAGTCCGGTCCCGAGTTCTCTACGGGGCACCCGTCTGGGCCAGAAGCCTGGCGACCAGTCGCCGCAGCCTGACCTTGCTGCGGAGGCTGCAGAGGACGACCGCTATCCGCATCGCGAGAGGCTACAGGACGACATCGTACGCGTCGGCGACCGTGCTAGCGGCGTCCCCGCCGTTCGAGCTGCAAGCCCTGGCGCTCGAACGCGTATACGAACACCAAAGGAGGAACCCGACGCCATCCACCTCTGGCCAGCCGGCCTCGAACATCCGGGAGGAGGCGAAGAAGGAGGTCTGGGAACGATGGCGCTCGCAGCTGATCCAGGAGGACGCCGTGCGGCCGCACCGGGCCGTTCGCGCCGTGCTTCCCAACTGGGAGACGTGGAGGGATCGAGGCGGAGCACCGCTGACCTTCAGGATGACGCAGCTGCTCACCGGCCACGGAGTATTCGGCGAGTACCTGCTAAGGATTCGGCGAGAGGCGACGTCCGTCTGCCACCACTGCGAGGAAGAGGAGGACACGGCGCAGCACACGCTGGAGTTCTGTCCGGCGTGGGCGGAACCACGACGAGTCCTACGGCTCGAAATCGGCGAGAGCTTAGCCCCAGAAGCGGTCGTCGCGGCCATGCTAAGAGGGCGCCAGGAGTACGCCGCTGTCCGCACCTACTGCGAGCAGGTGATGCTGGCGAAGGAGCGGGCGGAAAGGATCAGGGAACGAGCTAGCGACCCTTCCAGGACATCGCAGCGCCCTAGGAATACCGCGCGCCACAGGGGCGCGACGCCACCACCGGCGCCACCACGCCCGCCGTAGCAGCGCGTGGAAACCAGGAAGGGGCTTCAGGGGACGGGGTCCCAGGACGAAGCAGCAGGAGCGAGGCGCTAGGGGGCGTGGTCCCCCCCTAGCGGTCCAAGAAGAAGAACAGGACGCCTCCCTTCGACGAAAGGAGAGATAGACGCCCGGGGGTAACCGGTAGTAATTCGGGAGAGATCCCGGGTGCATCTCGACTCAGGCGTCAGGACAGGCCACCGTGGAGTTTTAGTCGGTAAGAGTCCGACACTACCCGCTAGCGGGTGTCCATGAGGATTTCTCCACGAAAAAAAAAAAAAAAAAAAAGGTTGGGGTTAGGTTGGGGTTAGGTTGGGGAGCACGAGGCGGGCATGGGTTCCCGGGGCATAGGACCATGCCCTGGGAAACCCCGATGGATCTGATGTTCTCTTACAGTCGGGTGGCGGCCGATCGGTGCCCTTGGCACCCGTCGGTTCGCCGATCCGGTGCGGAGAACTTCGGAGAAGTTGGCGGGCCCATGCCTGTCAAGACCACTCACCTCACCTTCTCGCGGGGCTCCCTGTCGCCCTGCACCGGCTTCGACCGGGGCAGGGTGCGAAAGAGTGAGTGGCACCAGGACGGAGACTTCGACGACGACCTTGGCGAAAAACAAACAAAAAAACATGGAAATGGAGAACAGATACGACAACGTTTACGGTGCAGGGGAGGGATACCCCAGTACCGGCGCAGTCGTGGGTAGTGAAGTGGGCCCCGCTGCGTCGATATCTCGCGACCACGGCCGTTCGAGGGTGGACCGTCAGGCCCCCGGACGCGTTTATACGACTGGCGACGGAACAGCAGGAGAGAGGAGGAGGATAACCACAGGAGGACATCCAGAGGATGACAGGACGGAGACCGCGGAGGAGCCTCCGAGGAAGGCGACGAGACGTTCGCCGAGAGCCGCGAACAGGTCCGAGTACGTTTTTCTCGCGCCGACCACGATGGACGACGGTACGACACCGTTGGCGGGGGGATCGCGGGGGCGGGCGAGGTCCGACGACGAGGAGTCGGTCGCCTCGTTCGCCTCGCGCTCGTCGCTGGCTTCGATGGCGTCCAGGTGCAAGAGGAAGAGAACGGGAGCCACGGAGGTGCAGATGAAGACGAGCTCCCCGGCCGAAATCAGCGCGGGTTTGACGATGCACGTGTCGGAGATAATGCACGTCGCGACGACGTCGTCAAACCTGAAGGGGACCTACATCAGATCCCTCAAAATCGCGGCGAGTTATATCACCGCCGCCTGGACCGAGGAATCCGCGAGGAGGGCGAGGCCAGCGCG